>NC_056741.1:1802757035-1802764535 GCF_019279795.1 Protopterus annectens | reverse complement strand
ATCAGATCCGATCTCAGATCTGAGCCGGCAGCTTCACAAGCTACAAGATCCGAGCTCCTAGCTCCTCCCCCTACCCATAATCCCCTGCCACTAACTGTATTAATTCAGATTGTTTTTGCCGCGGCTGTAGACAGCTACTTTTTGAAGAGCTCCTTAGCTGACTGGTGAGATTGTTCCTTTTTTCTCTTAGAGAAAAGCCTTTTCATAGTGTTGATTGTAGTGTGTGTGTGTGTTCAGAGCCTATAGCCAGTATAGTTTGCTAAATAGTTTCCCTTTTTTGTTTAGTGTTAGTTTTTCTGTGTCCCCCCTCCCTCACTTAGTGTTTGGGTGTGCGTGCGTTGTGGTAGAGAATGGCAGAAGGGCCCAAGGCCATTTTTTCAAAATGTACTGAGTGTGGCCATAAGCTTTCCCCTGCTGATGGCCACACTCAGTGCGTTTTATGCCTAGGGGTGGCCCATTTATCAACAGACTGCCAAATCTGTGCAGCCTTTAACCCCCGGGCACTTAGGGACAGGAAGAATAAGCTAATCCTGGCGGGCTTGCTTCCCCAGGATTCGGCTGCTTCTTCCTCTCCCGCCAAGGCTCAGGCTGTCTCCACAGCCCCAGTACCTTCCGTTCCCCCCGCTCAACCGGGGACTCAACCTCCTGCTTCGAGCTTGAGTTCAGGGGACTCTGGTGCCTCTTCCTCTAAAGAGAAGAGACACAAAGATAAGGAGAGACATAGGTCTCATAAAAGGCGGGCTGAGACTCAACCCTCAGCCCGCCATTTAAGCTAGCTAGTTCTCCCTCGAGGGTTTCCGGATCCTCCCCCTCTCGGCTCCGTTCGCCTCATTTTTCGCCGGAGGAGGAGTACCGGTCTCCCTCGTGGTCGTCGAGGCGACCCTCCCGGCCTGCCTCGATGACTTCCTCTAGGTCGACCAGGAGCCTCACCGACGCCGATATGGATCGGATGATGCGACGATTTCTGCAGACCCAAATGCAGATGGGGGTGCTCTTGGCTCCCCCCCTCAGGGGGGGAGTGCGGCCTCTGTCTTTGCTCCGATTACTCCTTCCCCAACCCGTTTTCGGGTTTTGGAGTCATCGGATCCAGGCCCTTTCGGAGCCGGGGTTTCGTCAGTGCTGATAGCTCCAGTCTCTTCGATGCCGACCATGCCCTTGAGTGTTTCGGATCCGAGTTCTCGGGGCCGAGGGCCAAGAGTCGGATCCGGGGGAGTTGATGTGTCTTCGGCGCCGCTGAGGTTGGAGCACACTTCTCTCTCGGATCCAACCGCATCGGCTCCGACTCCGGTCCCTACCTCGGAGCCGAGGAGATTGCTCTCGGAGCCTGGGGAGAGTAGTTCTCCTTCGGCTTTTGAGGTAGTGGAGAGGGTGCTGTTGAGATCCTCCAGGTCCCCGGTCCGGGCTTCGGATCCTCCCGCACCCCCGCTGCATATGGGTCTATCCTCCGTCATCCGTCCATTGGGACAGCCTTCCCAAGCCCTCCAGCCCGTTCCCATGGAGGAACAGGAAGCCGTTGACGAGCCCTCCTCGGACAGTCCCACCGAGGAGGTCCCTCGTAAATGGAGGTGTAAAAGGAGGCACCTGGACTCCCCTGAGTCTGTCACCACAGACATGGATTTGGATGAAAGGGAAGGTTCCCCAAGGTCACCCCCCGAGGATGTCTCCTTCAGAGACATCATGGAGATGTTGCATATTAGAGGAGGGGTAGTCTGCCCAAAAACCTTCCGCAGACGAATCCGTCTTCCTGGAGGCCTTTGAGGCAGGCCCATCTACCTCCTGGGAGTCCCCTCCAGCTGACCCCCTGGTAGACCTTATGACTACCAGGGCATGGAAGGAGCCCGACACCATGGAGCCAATCCCGAGATGGCCCGACAAAGTCCTTAGCCCCCCATCAGATAGACAGTTGTGGGCCAAGGGGTCTTCGGTCGATGCCATGTTGGTGGCAGCTGCCACGAAGAGAGAACTCTAATACAGTTAGTGGCAGGGGATTATGGGTAGGGGGAGGAGCTAGGAGCTCGGATCTTGTAGCTTGTGAAGCTGCCGGCTCGGATCCGAGATCGGATCCGATACCCACAGGTTGCAGACAAATGAAGTACCTACTCAGATGGAACGTTATGGTGAGTACATAACTTCTTTTTATCACTGGTTACAGTTTATTTTTATTGCATAATATAAAACAAAAATAAAAAACCTGAATTTCTGAGTGCCAAACATACCTGTCAAACTTTTAGCACAAGAAATATGGGCAAAGACAAAAATAATGTGGGGACAAAGAGCCCAAATCTAGGGACAGATTGTAAATGCTGCTGTTATAGACCTAGACAGTTGCTATAATAATAGGTTTTGCATTGGCATACCTTTTCTGAAGGTTATGAAGTCTGAAAGTCAAATGTCTGTCATTAGTTTGAGACTTTGGTACTTAATGATTCCCTTGAAAACCACAAATTGTATGAGGAACAGATCAAAATATGAGGCAAAAATCTGGACATTCTGTGAAAATCTGGACAGTTGAGAGGTATGGTGCCAAAGTAGCTCATATAAATTGGTAGCCTGTCTAGAATTCGTACAGTGGCTGTTACCATGACAAACAAATTCAAATGAAGTAATTAAACCAACTATTTACAAATATAACTTATGTGACAACCCTCCACTGGACCAGTAATCAAGGAGCTTCAGTCCTACCACTGGCACCAGTGGGGGATGTATACTGGGAGGATAACATGTAAACACACAGTATTTTCAGATGCAGCTCTCTGCATCAAGTGCAGTTTCCCTTAAGAGCACACAAAGACCACAGTCAGTCCGGGGCTGGTTTCTCCATCTTTCTCCAGATCCCCAATAAGACTCCCCACTAGCAAAGCTATAGAGTTGAGATCTCAGCTGAGTGGCGAAGTCAAGACCTCCAGCACCCTCTCTGTCCAACCAGTGCTTGTGTCCCTGCCAAAGTAGCTGACACACACACACACACACACACACACACACACACACACACACACACACACACACACACACACTCTTTGAGGTTTGATTTACACACACGCACACACACACACACACACACACACACACACACACACACACACACCTGGGAAAGGCTGGCACAGGTTTTCTAGCTATGCCCCCTTTTGGCCAGACTATAAGGTAGTTATCACTGCCACCAGTCAACTCCTTATAAGCTACTTTAAGGCCCTTAACAAAGGGTGTCCAATCTTACTGTGTAATATTAATATTAATCTTAATACAAATGGTAGTTTGAATAAGAGCAAGGCTATTAGGAGTGGCCCACACAGTGTCACCAAGTAAATATGCAAATACTCTCAAAACTTAAATATCTCTAGAGAGATCAACCACAATGAAAGGTTTAAATATATTTAATAATAAATAAAAGAACAAGAAAATAGTATATATTCATAGTGACACCAGAGTTCAAAATTACAGGAAATATTTAAAACAACATTGCAGGACAGTCTCAAATAAATAAAGAAAAATATCTAAACTAAGCTTTGCTACATTCCTGACTATATTTAAGAGAGTTACTATACCCTAGAAACTTACTTACAGAACAAGGTGGATGTTGTGGTGAATGATTCTTGTCAGGTCAAAAAGAGAATATAGAATTCTCTGCCTCACTAAGAGACTCCTCAGATTAATATCTCAAATATTACTGCTGGGATA
Organism: Protopterus annectens; assembly: GCF_019279795.1. Classification (NCBI taxonomy): domain Eukaryota; kingdom Metazoa; phylum Chordata; order Ceratodontiformes; family Protopteridae; genus Protopterus; species Protopterus annectens. The sequence continues at coordinate 1,802,760,860 of NC_056741.1, read as the reverse complement.
ACTTGCAGAATGATCTCATTTCTTATCATCTGACTCTATCCCAGGTGAACCCCCACTGCTGGAAGCTTGGCAGTATTTAGCATCTACCTGTGAAAAATACATAGACCTCAGATCTTTGGCAGATGCTGGAAGTCATACAATTGCATTCCTTCATACTTTCAGAGGTAGTAATTAGTTCACTCCGAAGACAATGTGGAAAGCTTCTCAGCCCAGATTTTTTTGTCTCAGGTCTAGGCTATAAAGTAATTTGATTTCAGCTATTTTTCTGAAGTTAACCTCCTGTATTCCAGTTTCCACTGTTAAAATATATACATTTGAACAGTTACAATAGTGCATGTACATTTCTGTTCTCTTCCAGCAAGGAACAGTGTGGTTACATTTTAAGCACAAGCACTTTATAAAATACCTTTCTAATACACATGTTTGTACAGACCAATTTGATATACACATGACATACAGTCCTATTACAGTTGTAACACAAGCATCCTATATAAATCATGTTGACATTCACAAATGACATATAATTATTTACAAAATTCCAGATACCTGTGCTGGCAGTATCTCCCTTTGTCACAACTTACACAACTGATCATGTTCTCAGTTACCTCTTTCTTCCCCATCATACCTCCAACATATGCTATCTACCTGAGGAAAAAATATTTGCAGTCTGCTTGGGGTATAGAAATACCTGTGCAAACACAAACAAAATTATAAACCTTTTAGACTTTGTTGCATACTTGGGAGCAATACATATGGCCTCGCATTGTTCCCTTGAACATTGCTTTTCCAGTCTCGTTTCCCAATCTTTTCTAACATTCTGTGATTGATTCTTATAGTTATCTTGCAATATTTGATATGCCCTACTAATTTTCTCCTTTTTAACTACAGCTTCTGTTCTAGATTCAACTGAAAACTCTACCAGAGCAGGTCTTTCACTTAGGAATCCCCAATTCCTTTATGTTTGTGTATGCTCTGATATCAGTCACTGATAAGGAAGGTGGTCTCAAACCTGCATTCCAAACGTCTTTTTGGCCTCATCTCACTGTGTTACCTTTCCCTCTCTGGTTATTTTCTCCCAATACATTGGTTCATTTGCCAGTTTTCTCCAGTAAATTCCAGCTTCTTCTTGCCTATTTTCCGTACCCCTTCTTGCAGTCATCCCTATTGGCAAAATCTTCTTTCTCCATTCTTGTGTTGCTTCAGTTTTTAGAATACTTTCTGCAACTTTATGAATATTTATATTTTTACCAATAGCAGCACAGACTGCGGCCAAAGGTAAAGGTGTCTCAGTCTACATTAGCAACATACATACCTCCAGGTTGGTTAAATAAGATGATACCATGAAGCTGATCTATTTGCAAAACACCATAGATAAGGTCCCTCACCATATCATGGTTAGCTACAGGTCATGGTACATGCCCCTAGAGTGTCACAACTCTTACCTAAACCTACTAGAGGCACTCATCATCCTATTCATGGGTTACTTTAACTAAACGTCTGTAGACTGGGAACCTTATGCTGCCTCAGACTCACAGGCACAATATGTCCTAGACTTTATTAACAAAAAACACCCTGGTACAGATAGTGCATGCTCCAACCAGAGGATCAAACACACTGAATCTGGTAGTCATCAACATACCCCTGTCCTCCCTAGTGAGATTAAATCAGAAGCTGTCTCCTTGGGTCTATATCAGTTAATCAAAAGCTGATAACATCGAACACTAGTTGACTGACCACAAAAGATCGAACAGCCAAAATAGCGAAAACACGGAACAGCGACTTTTTTTTTTCCAGGGAAAAAAATCACTGGGCTGCTGTCAGGAGTTTGCCATTTCCTCCACTGTGGTGCGATCTCGGAGTTGGTATATTTAAGTGGGGGGGTGTGGGGGAGAAGCCCCCCACATTATGGTGTGTTTTATTTTTTTTTAATTATTATTATTTTTTTTTTTTTTTGCGGAACAGCGATTTTTTTTTCCCTGGGAAAAAAAATGCTGTTCTGTGTCTTCGCTTTTTTAGTTGTTTGACCTTTTGTGGTCGATCAACTAGCGTTCAGTGTTATCAGCTTTCGATAAGCTGATATAGACCCATCTCCTTTGAAGTAAAAATCATCCAGGAAAACCAAGCTAGACCAGTAACAGTTAGGAGCTATTTTAAGGCAAACTACATCCTATTAAGTGACAGTTTATGAAAATTCAAGGCTGCTCCTGCTCCCAAGACCACAGCTACCTTTGCAATCCCATGCAAAATTATTCACAGCGACCTATACAAACATTTGAACAGCTGCAAAGAGGCTGCCATACCAACCAGAAGTAAACCCAAAGCAAATACTAAAAACAAACTCAAGTGATAGAATCCTCACCTAATAAAATAATAAAAGAAAAAAAAACTCATACCCAAAATCAGGAAGAGCAACTCCCTTAAAGATAAGTGCTCTCTTATACAACCAAATAAGAAATTAAGAGGTCTAATTAAGTCAGACAAGGCCAACTATGAGGTCAGGATAACCTCTTAGGCAAAGGACAATCATAATGTTCTCTTCAGCTATGTCTGGAACCTTAAAGGTAACACAGAGCAGTGTAATGGTGAGTGGTGACAACTTCACCAGTCAGAGTGACATGGCAAATCCACTGGCTGAAAATTCATCTTAAAGTTCACTCCACCCCCCCCCCCCCTCCCAGTTCCACCAGGTGAAATCTCATCCAGCACATTTCTCCCAAGTATTATCAGGGACCAGGCTCGGGGAGCCCTCACTAAAGCAAAGAGCATCAAGTCTGTGGGTCCTGACAACATCCCCCATTGCCTCCCGAACAGTCTAAAACACAAGCTATCAGAGCCACTTGAGGCACTGTTCAGCTACAGGCTAGAAACAGACTATGCTCCAAGTGAATGGAGGACCGCACCATCTTTCTCCTACACAATGATAGACCATCAACCAACCCTGGAATCTCCAGGCCCATCAGTCTAACAAGCCTAAAATGCAAAGCCATGGAATGAATTATAATGGAAATGATAAACAAGGACATTGGCAGCTTACAGATACTGGACCAACCCAATCTGGTTTTGTTAAGGGAAGATTATACCTACTTAACCTGGTGGACTTCCTTGAGAGGGCCACCAAGGCAATGGACAAGGGTAAAGCATTGCATACTGAGCATCTTTATTGTTCTTTAATACTTTTATCGGATTATCACTTGTGACATAATCAAAATTACATTTATATAAAAGTAATCAAACCATATTAACAAGTTCATATTTGCAAACATTAAACATCACATAATTTGTTATATCCTATAACCTAGGCAACACTGCATAAATTATACAGTTCTTGCCTTTGCTTAAAATGCATTCCTCTTCCAAAACATTTTTCTGCATGTATTTTTCCCACAATTTCCATTTTTGCATTCTGTATATCCTTGACCTGGGCAAGGCATTTGATAAAATACCCTACTCAAGCACTGTTGGCAATCTCTCTGAGCTAGGCATAAATCCCTACATAACTCAGTGAATTACTGGCTGGCTTGCAGACAGGACCCACGAAGCCAGGATCAGTGAGACACCTCCACCATGAAATCAGTCACCAGCAGAGCACCCTGTGGCTCTGTGCTGAGCCCATTTCTGTTTGGCATCTACTTGTTGGAAGTCAAGACTAATGTTCAAGGCCAGTTGCTCAGCAAGATCGCAGATGACTATAAATCGGGAGCTATTATTGGTTCCCCCCAAGACACCAACATCTTACAAGACAGTTCACAACAGACAAATGAATGATGCTAAAGCCATGACCTAAAACACAATGCCAAAATGCATTATAATACCCTTTGGGAAACT
>NC_056741.1:1802742035-1802754535 GCF_019279795.1 Protopterus annectens | reverse complement strand
ACAAAATGCTGCTGATATATCTAAGACAAGACATGTGTGGTGAACAGACAAAACATAACAGCCAATCCTCTGGCCATCATGTGGATAGGCCCACAGTTGAGAGCTATGCAGACAGACTGCATCCCATGCAAAACTAGCATGTATACACAAACCCTGTAAAACTAGTGGTAAACAATGCATATACCAACAATACTCACACTGTCGAAAGGTCTGGATCGTTATACAAATATGTAGTTGGTCTGTGTCTGCAAGTGCTGTTGTAAGAGGTATTGCTACCTGCTGTCGGTAACACTGCTGCCTGCACACAGGAAGGATGTCATCAATACAGGAAAGGTAAAGGGACAATGCCCAAATGATGCAGTAATTTGTAGTAGTGGGTTGCCATGACAGTGATAATTGGAAGTACTATACAGCTGGCTGCATGCAATTAGCAAGTGGTGAAAACTGACTGGTGCAGAGGCCATCACCTACAAAATCCATGCTGCAACCTATTCAAAGCAGCTCAATCCCTGTAGTAGAGAGAGAGAGAGAGACAGAGAGAGAGAGAGGAAGAGAGAGAGAGAGAGAGGAGAGAAAAAAACCTAAATCTACAACCAAACCAAAACAAAACAAAAGTATATAACACAAGAGACTCATAAAAGTGTACCTAGAAGAGAGGACAGTACTACAACAGGTATGTGAAACATATATGCATGTAATTGAATGTAGGACTTGGTCTGTAATAATAGGATGGATTATGTGGAAAGATTTATATGTGCCATCAAGAGTTGTTGTAATGTTATCCTCCTGAACAACTGCTATGGACATAGCATCTGGCCCTGTGGGCAGTGGGCCATACCTGTCAATTGTGCAGATCAGCACTGAATGACAATGATGTAAGCCATCATAGTGTGCGTTCTGTACCTCAAGACATGTACAGTAGTGTGGCAAATACCTGCTGGTGGAAGTAATGAAGTTATGATAGACACATGAGTTTCAAATCCTAACACCTGCAGGACAGTCATGTTAACATGAAATATATCATGCTCAAATGCCATAGCTTGTAGTAGGCAAAACTGCAATATGTCCCTATATATACCCCCCCCCCAATCATTAGGCTGTGTCCACATGTGACACCAGTCTCTTTTGTAGCAAGGCAGAACAGTGCAGCTGTGAAGGAAGGAGAGTTACAGAGTGTGGACCTAAGTCTTCAAGAAAAATCCTGATGATTGGATGGGTAATAGGAAATTCACCCCGGGGATCACTTCTGTGGTTCTGCTTGACAGGGGCACAGGAAAATAATTTTCTTGGGTGGTGAAAGCCAGGGTACCTTTTTGGCTAGGCTTGTATAGGCTCTAGGGCCAATAGCCTAGTACCTACCTACCTATGAACCTATGAACCTATGATACTCATGACCTAAAGGAGTTTAGGGTATGTGGTTAGGCTTGTAAGGACCCCAGTGGTCATTAATTAGTAACAACCTATGAACGATTTCACATAATATAAGGATCTGCATCTAAAATCCCGCTCTCTTTTTATTTCTTGAACTCCTTCTGCTTCATCATTATCACTTTCCACACTGAATTATAACTGTCTGCTTGCACTTTAACTGTATAGCTGTAAAATATCCTTTCAAATCAAGGAATTCTAAACCACCTTGTTTTATTTGGATGATTAACATATATTCCATTTAACTCTTGCCATCTTTCTCGCCGCGATAAATTCCTTCAGCTCTTTTTTAATTACTATCCACAACTTCTCTGTTTGATGAAAATATGCATGACCTGCATATAAAACTAAAGGAGCTGAAAACATTTTTTCTGCTTGTATCTTACTATCCATATCCTTAAAGAATGCTTCCAGTTTCTCAGTTCTTGTATTTATCTTTTATTTATTTATTTATTTAATTGACATTTGTTTACTGGGAAAGTCTGACTGGGATAATATCCCATTTTTGGTGGAGGCCAGGCGAGAAAAGCTCTACATTGGTATAATATGGTTACAGTTAAATAAAGTTATTAGAAAATCTAATACAGAAGAAGGACGTATCAACAAAGTAAAAATGCAGCTTCATTTCATACACTTTGAGCCTACACATACATAGTGCAAATGTCTGGACAGCTATAACAAGTTGAAAAAGAACATTGTCAATAGATAAAGTATTCACAAGTTGCAGTTCATAGAGATGACATTAAACACAGTACACTCTTTGGAACTGAGATGACTATTCTCTTTTGTTTAGTCTCTTCCCACGCATCCTTGGCTGCCATAAGGGTTCTATCATTTTTCTGCATTTTGCTGATTTTTTTCCTCTGAATTTGAAGCTACAGCTATGAAATTGAATTAATTTTACAGTTCACATTGCTTTTCAATTGTTTTGGTGCTCATATGTTGATAAATCAGTGTTTCTGCATCATATGCTATGTTCAGCCATTTTTCAAACTTACAGCAGACAGTTTGGCCAGTGCGTGACTCATCTGATGATTGTGTTGGTTAAAACTGATGAAAGTGAATGTGATTGCAGTTTTGGGAAGATAAACACTGTTGGTTAGAGCCTGAGCTATTTTTCATTGCCTTTCTTTTTTCCATTTTATATTGCATGGACCTGCTCTCACCTTAGTGGTCTACAGTGTGCATTCCATAAATGCATGCTGTTTCCCTTATAACTGTATCTAATATAAGCCAGCCAACACAAATCTGATCAGCAATTAGACTCCTGTTACACATAGGTGTAACAAGCTATGCATGGCTGCTTAATGCTCAGAGTGGCACACAATGCAACTTAATAGTAACTTGTAACAGCTCCTAATGGTGCTACATTATACAACTTAGCCTACAGCCACTACAAATTAGATCATTGGAGTGAAAATGCAATTGAGCCACAAGACCATATCCACCTTGCCTGTACCCACCCTCAGGCCTTGTCCCTCTTTTCAAGGAGGGCCATGGCAGTCATACTAGTTTCCCAGCGCCTTTTTAAAGGTAGACAGCACATTGCACTGTTTAACTTGGAGAGTAAGTTTGTTCCAAAGGAGTGGTAGTAAAGGAATAATAGTATTCTGTTTTATTTAGTATATTCACTGTCTTTTCAAAACTGTTGCTAGCATAATTATTAGCTTGAACAAAAAGCTGCAAGAATGATATGAAATATAAAATATAAAATGGTCAAAAAATTATCACATCATAAAACAAATGTGTAAAACCAAAGTGTCACAGTCTAGGTAACAGCCAAAGGACAAGCATGCATTCAATTCTCACAGCATAAAGCAAATAAACAATACTGCAATAAAATGATGTATACTGCAGGGGGAAGGGCATGCTTTCAATTTTACACTAACTGTGCAAACAGTACTGCAAAAGGGACTCAAATAAAAGTGCAAAGTGGTAATACCAAAAATACACTGCAATGTTTCAAATAATGTAATTAGCAGGCCTCAGTTTAATGCTAAGTTTGTAAACTGGACCGAGTGTGCATTACAACCATGTATATACAAATGCAAAAACAATCTGTACAAGCAAGAGTATTCTGTGCAGTATATAGTAAATGGTTTATCTATGTAAATAGAGTAACAAGTCAAAGCTTGACATTTGTGACATGTTTTTTTTTTTCAAAAAACAAGACTGCAATGCTTTTGCAATAAAACCCTCAAGCATTGTCAAAAAATTACTGTATTGGACATCACTATATAAAGTCATATTCAGCAACTGCAAAATACAACTCATAACTGGTAATGCTTGTTATCATTGTGTTGACAATATACAACTGTGTTAACTTGGTGTATCAAAAGAAAAATAAAGGTTTTGTTTCCTAATGTTAATAGCAATATAACTTAACTAAAAAGTACATACTAATAGAGACAGTTTTGTATTTAAAATAAAACAGAGGGAATTTATACAGTGGCATCTATTTGCTTGTTAGATGCATATACACATCTGTTGCTATAATATATGTAGAAATAATATAGTTAGTTAAATACATGTATTTCTGTTTGCTAGCATACATATATTCTGGTACAGCTTGAGACAAGCTGAATGTTCAGTGTCTGGAACATGCTTCAAGGACTCTAGATAAAAATGCAGCTGCAAGACAAGGCATGCAGCATTCATCACAGACATCTGCGTTTCATTTGCATCATTCTGAACATCAAAACAGAGGGAATTACAATATTTCATGAATAAAACTTAGTTGGAAAAATGCTACACAAAATAAAACAAGACAATTTCAGTTGTAAAAAACATACAGCATGTACCTTTGGGAGGATAACATTTAATACAAACATAACAGCATGGTTAGCTGAACAAGGTCAGGCTTACATAAAAGTAGAGGAAAAATCGAAGACTGACATAAGCATTTCAATAAACAGCTCTATCTCTATTTGATACTATACATTACCTCAAAAATGTAACAGTTCTGACAAGGAAAGACATCATGCAAAAATGTCACAGTGTGTAGACAGTAACACAAAAATAAGAATAAACTCAACAGGGGAAGAAAAGGGTATGATTTCTACCAATACTCTTGTTTATTTGTATAAACAACACAGTAATACAAAAAAAAGGGCCATGGGTTAAAATACTTACCATTTTGGGTAACAGGCCAGTACTTCATACAGATCAAATGTTAAAAATACCATCCACTTGTACTATGATAGGACAACAATACCAGAAAACAATATTGCACTTCAATATTAAATTTCCATGTTTTAAAGATGCTAAATGCAGATTTAAAAGAGCTTGGTATGAAAACTAGTGGGACAAAATATCTCAAAGGTTGTACATTTACAAGCACAATGGAATCCAACTATTTAGTAAGTCATTAAAAGTATCTTTGATAGACAGATTACAATTTAGCACTAATGTATCTAAATTTGTAAATTGAACAACAATATTGCCTTCAAATTTCAAAATGTTTGTTAAAGTGGCACCACAGTTTGTATGTGTGGTTTCAAATAACCCAGCATTAATAGTAAAAGGCAAAAACAGAAGCTGACACTGCCCATAATTAGTGGGACATATTCACAAAATAGTCATCATCTGGGACCAAATTGCTAAATTGGTTAATACATCCTGTGTTGACAGTTTTAGGGGTCATAATAACAAATGCAGTTTTTAAACTGAAGTTTAGTCTGTTCCTCAAAAAATACAATAAGGGTGAACTGAAAGAATAATAATATTCTCCCCGGGATTCATGAACCTTGCGCCAGGTGCACGCATAGCGTAGGTGTTACAACGCCAAATATGGCCGCAGAGCGATTCAGGTACGATCCAATCCCACGTGCACTACCGGCGTGCGCCGGATCTGCGCCGCCTCCGGCGTAGGTATGCTAAACACCCCATGTGTGGTGTTGCACCATGCAAATGAAGGCATATAGCAATCCACGAAGTGGCGCAGGCATAGCATAAGGCCACGGCAATGTAAACCAAAAAAAATGGTTTACATTTTCCCAAACATAACATAGGAGTAACGGAAGGCTGTCAGCGTCAGGTATCACACTGTTGCCATATGCCAATGGCGAAAGACACAGAGAATGTCAAAAGAAAACATGCACAACATGTAAATAATAACAGAAATGGTATGTCCACAGAAACTCACAGCAGAACCCCAGGACATGTCTGCGGAAGGTGCAAAACAATTAAATAATATGACAATGTTATAAAACAGCAGCGTAATACACATCAGCTTCACAGCCACAATACACCATGGTATGCATGGAAAGCCACAACCACGGTGCAAGGGTTGCCAAGGACTCGCGGCAGTGTTCGGCGTGGTAACTATGAATTAGTAGTCAATGCCATGCAAATGAGGCAGATAATACTGAATCGCAAAACCCCCGCCAGTGTAAGGCTGTACCAAATGGCGCAGCGTTAATACACCGAGGAGTGGCTCAGAGGGAATACATGTCACCTGCAGAGGGGTGTGCCACTGTAGGAGGAAGCACATTGGAGCTCAGCAAACCTGGGCTGTACATTGCACATCACAGCTACAGGACCGGCGTGTGGGGAAATAGTTGAGCTGAGAGCACACAATGCGCGCAGAGATGCATGTGCACGAGGATGACTACGTTCCCTTAACCCAGTCATGTGACGCTCACCCCGCAAATAACATCGGAAACAGGAAGGTGATGTTGAGAATATGAGGAAATGCGGAAGCAGTGTAATTGGAGTAGTAATGAGCAATCAACACTAATCAACCCATGAAGGCCAATCGGCGGCAGCTGACAACTCTGCATGTAGAAACCTGCAAAACGGGATAGGGGAGGCATATGAATGCAAAGAAAGTAGGGGAGGTAGCAGATTGCAAAGAGTGAAGACCTGACACAGCAGAGCCAAGCAGACAGGCAGCATAACGGTGGCGGCACACAAAATGCACGATATGCCATGTCCCAGAAACTACACATGACAGGGCTCTGCAGGATGCATGCCAGGAAATAGTAGGTGCAATGTGCAGAAATAGTAAGGGAAGGTCGAAAGGTAATCCATTGCAGGCAAGAGTAATGCAACACCAACAGTGCAGTGCAGTGCCAACGGTAAAAGACGGAAGATAATCCCCAGATACGGCCGCACAGACACACCCTATGACATCACCGGGTGTACAGCACAACAGTATAAAGTGTGAATGCACACAACACACAGCCGTGTATTCCCAAATGCCGCACCATAGGTGTAAACACACGGGGAACTTTTAAAATGTACATGTTGGGTGCTGCCGTGGCCGTGATCCATCAGCATGTGTTAGAGACAGACGGTGTTGTGGAGGAGGGTGCCGACAACTACCGTAGGCCTCAGAGGAGAAGGAGAGTGTTCAGACCAAGGGTAATCTACCAGGGGCTACAAGACCTGGAGATAGTAGAGCGTTACAGGGTGGATAGGGACACGTTACAGCACATAGTGGAGCTGTGCCGGCCACGCCTGAGAACAAGAAACAACAGAGGGGAGCCTATCCCAGTGGACACAAAGGTATGTGTAAGCTTGCGAATAATGGCCACAGGTACCTTTCAAAGGCCAACTGGGGATATAATGGGCATCTCACAGGCATCAGCATCCAGGGTACTACACCAGTTTCTGGATGCCATGTTACCACATGCCAATGAGCATATATACTTCCCCAGATCTCAGGAGGAGTTGGCTAGCAATATGCGCCACTTCCACCATGTGGCACAATACCCGGAGGTACTGGGTGCGATAGACTGTACGCACATACAAATCAAGTCACCACCTGGGGAGCAGGGTAGACGCTACATAAACCGCAAGGGATTCCCCTCCATCAATTGCCAGGTCGTGTGCAATGCGCAGGGCATTATCATGGATGTGTGTGCTGGCAGCCCTGGAAGCTACCACGGCTCCCATATCTGGCATGCCTCACAACTGTACCAGGTATTCGCCAGGGGGGACATCCCACAAGGCCACCTTGTGGGGGATGCTGGCTATGCACTGGAGCCGTGGATGATGACTCCCATCAGAAATGCACACACACACATGCAAGAACACCATAATGAGGCACATGCACAAACCAGAATAATCATAGAGCGTGTGTTTGGGATGCTGAAATCACGGTTCTGGTGCTTGGATACATCCGGTGGAGCCCTGCAGTACTCTCCAGGCACGTGCCCACATATTCATAGTATGTGCCATGCTACATAATATGATCCTGCAGAAGCAGCTGCTGCAGGGACATAATGGTGAAGGGCCACAAAGCCCCCCACAACTGCCAAGGCCAGTCCAGGCACAGAGGGTTCAGGACCATGAACACACTGTGCCAGCCCCAGTAGGCAGACGGAGGCGTACCCAATATGCCTATGCCCTGGCAAAGAGGGAACGTATAGCACATACTCTGACAGCGTAGGCCCCATGGACTGACACCTCCCTACCTGCACACACAGTGAAATGGACGGCACACATACATGACCACCCGTAAAGTGTACCGTATGGGTGGCCCCATGTGTGACTCCAACATAGGCAGCCCCCAAACACTGTACACCAAACAGCCAGTGGAGCATGGAACGCCAACACCTGAACCGTATGCGGGTCCTACAGCAGACGGCATTGCCGTATGCTGCCACGTTCGCCGCAAGGTGTATACATATAAACATGTATATATGTGCATATACATATATGTAGATAGATATAATTACATATATAGAAATATATGTACACATATACATATAAGTACTACAGGTAAGACAGGGAATCAGAGGGATGTAAGGTGACAGAGATGTAACATGCAATATCTGTACATAGTATACATAGTGAAACGGCAACCTGAGCATCTGGGAGGTTTAACAGAAGAGGATACCGCCAACCATGGAAAGGGCAACATACCGAAATGCATAACCGCGAGTCGGAATGATCGTCAAGCCACAGTACAGTAACAGTACATGCGCGGGTAATACTATGATGATATGAGGGGGGAGGTAGACTCCACCACCGGTGACGCGGCCCATGCAGGTACTGTGTGCAACCGTCCCCGTGAGTGCCGTAGTATGTGGATGTGTGCGGTGCGGGTGCCATGTGTGTTGCTGTGCGAGTGTAATGTGTGTGTCTCTGTAATATTTGTATGTTGGTGCCATGTTAGAGGCAGAGAGGAATAATATGTGTAGGCATACAGTACATTAGCCACAGGCATATGTACACCAGTAGTCCCAAAGTAGTAGTGAGAGCCCCACCCTGGCTAGGCGTGTGGTGACGTATAACGATGTAAAGTGACAATGTCCCAGAATGTAGCACAGGAATATACCCCACAGGAAATGGAAAGGACGTATGTACTAATCATGACCGTATGTATGACACCGATATGCTAATTGCAAAACGATACATCGGCAAAGTCACACAGCAATAGGTATGTACCGCGGAAATACGTATGTGCTACCTCGGTACTGACCATGGCCACGTATCGGCCCGTAAACACCGCTGTGTGTTCTACAAGTGTCAAACAAGCAATCCCCACCTGAATAGGTGGCAACCACTGGCAAACAGGCCATCCCAAGAACAGGACCACAATGACTGTAAATATCTGGGACAGAATGACAAGGGATAGTCGTCACGTACAAACAACTGCTGATATACCACAGATGTGACGGAGGAATACATGCATGAAGCACACACGCAGGCGATACCAACACCACATGACAACAACACAACCTACACTCCCAGACCAACAGACAATTAACTGTCAACTCCCAGGCAGGGATGGAGCACACAGACAACCATACCGTGTATGTAGAGATGCAAGGCCCACAACCCGTATCCGTCACCTACAACCTCCGATATCCCCCATCATACATATTAAAGGGATACAAGCCGTAATAGCAGCACAAACATACAGGCAGTCAATGACATCTGCATAACCGCAACATCTCGCGTGGGAAACACAATCAACAGCGGATGCATACTTGCATGCATTGTTTAAAGGAATACAACAGCTATGTTACACATCCGAATGCAAAACGCCATCAACAGACGCCGTGAAAACAGGGACACCCACATGTCGAACCTAATACCATACCCAACACACACAATCCACGGCTAACACCACTGCGAAATGTACCTGTCGCCACACATAGTGGCTGCAGTTACACATAACATAACACAATACAGACTATCTCCACAAAGGTAGGGCAAATAGCCAACGCCCAGGTGAGGAATCCAACCATACCCCAGTTATGACGCGTAATGTCCGAATGGAGTAGATGCACAGGTGATATGCGCACAATTACACACTGAGGAACAGCAATTGGTGGGATGAACCCACATGTTGCAGGTATCGACGGATATAAGGATGACTCCCAGGATATTCAAACCGTATGCTCATACCGAACCAGCAGTGTACAACCGAAAGAGTAATAAATAGGAATACTGATACATGGAACGAAAGACGGAATGAAACACCGACAAGGTATGTAGAACACACGATATGTACGGGTGTGTAACGCATGATGTGTATGACGAAGCTGTACTGTATGGGAATGGTGTTTGTAAGTAATGATACTTGTCCATAATGCAGAGAGTGGTGAAAGGTGGTTATGTAGTGCTATCCTGCTGAGCATACCAACGACTGTGGACACCGTGTGCACAGCAGTGGGACATCATGTACACAGCCGAGACACCACAAGGGCTGCCACAGGGGGGCATAAGAGAGAACAATGCCAGACCACACGCCGATGCTGGCAGTAGATGTCCAACAAGGAAGTGCCATAGCAGGGGATAGGACATGTATGTATATTGTCACAGCACACATGTGTATGGGCATATACCGTCAATGTCATACGTAATGTGCACCCGACGTGCACGTATGCCTTGCAGTAGGGGATACTGTGTCAACTATGTGTAATGTAAAGCTATCATGGTGGATATGACAGACATTATACACAGTATCACAGGCATATCATGCATAATGGAGGTATTGCCTATTGGTATGTACAATAACAGGATACATATGGTCTGTAGGTATGGGACAGAGTAGTAGCATCATAGCCATCCGAAATGGAAGAAACACCAAGTAACCATGCCCAAACGATCTGTAGCAGGTGCATCGTGGGCAACAATGAAGTCTGGCAGGTCCATGTGTAAACACATGTGCAGTGTACACAGTAGTGTCACCTCCCCATGGTAGTGTCCTGTGAACAGCAGAGGCGGGTGTCAACTGCATGTTTACACAGTACTGCTGCTGTGGTGGTACCATGACTATGTGTCACTCAAACAGCAAGGGAGCTATCACATGAACAGTGCCACTGTGTGTCCCTGTGGGATGTGCACAGGACCTATGTTCCACAGCATGGTGTGTGTTGTGTCTGCGGAAGTAACACAGAAGCCCAGCCCATGCAGTGTGGCATGTGTGCACATATCCATGAGCAGTCCGTTCACACTGCCCACTGCAATTGTCATGTATGAGGAGTATATGCATCAGTAATGCAGAGGACATGGTCCGTGTCAGAGCAGAAGACACCCCTGTGTATGTGGTATGCAGATGTGTACAGATGTGTTTTCCATCTGTCAGCCGCATATGTAAACTGTCTGAGCCTGGTACACATTGTGGCATGACAATGCTGTGCCATGTAAAGTTGTAGCCGTTGTGGAAGGTACACCATAAATGTGGTATTGTACCCTTGACCATGTGTAGATGTGTGTATGCCACAGGTACAATGGCTACCTATGTACCAGCATCATGCACAGTACAGATAGGTGTGGCCCTGCAGAAGTGTATCCATGCCACAGTGGAATACGGTAACCACAGGACTGTGTGGGGCATATGTGTGTACAGCAACCATGTACAATGTGATATGTATGTACGGGGCCAGTATCCATGTGATAGTCAGTGGGTGAATGTTGCTATGCAAAGGTGATGTGCATGCACCATGTGTCATGCATCCTGATGCCATGACACCCACATGATGTATCTGCCACACTGACACCCGTATGGTCATTATCGGTATGAGCTGGTGGAGCTATAATGGCGCCAGGTATGTAGATGTGGGATATCTAGGCATGGACAGTACTCTGTGACAGCATGTTGTGTATGTAAGCAAATAGTGAACATGAGGGGCCCCATGACTGAGGACTGTGTAATGCCATATGTACCTGACATGTAGTAGGTACTATGATATGCTAGCACCACTGTGTGTCCTGTCCAGGAGTCATATAGCCTAACATCCTGAGACATAGGGTATGATGTGCAGATGGATGTGTACGTTGCCAATACCAGAACGTGGAATGGTGCTGAAGGGCAATGTGAGGACAACATCTGATGTGATGGCCTCTGTACCACCCCAACCACCCATGCAATGGTACGACAGGTGGCCAGCATGTGTATGTGGCATGCTGTGGCACACGGAAGCCCAACAAGGGTGCCAGGAAAGGCATGGAGGCCATCAATGTGTGCGTGAAGCACGTTCGTGAGGATGTGCCCCAGTGCCATACAGAACAGTCCAGTCATGGGTGTATGAATGCAGTCCCACACGTGCAATGCAGTGCCACCCATGGGTAGTGTGATAGATGTGGCTGTGCGGTGGTCAAGATACACAATGTCCGACAACAGGCTAGCAGTGAATATAGTGGGCTGGTGCGGAGACACATACCAAACAGGTTGGTGCGACATAACAGCTAGGGACATCGGAAGGTGACATCGGGCCAGTGTCCCAGGACATAACATGTGCATGTCAGTACCATGTATGTGTCCACAGGGACACTACGATGTCCATGTATGGATTGCAACCCTGTAGTGAGTGAGAGTGTGTATTGTTGGTAAGTACACCATCGCCTGGCACGTTGCCAACATTATCTTGGTCTGCAATGCCTGGGTGACTATTGTATGTGACATTGAATGTGGATGTAGCCAAACAACACAGACATACCACCACACTGCCTGAGGCCCCACACTGCAATGTGCGGGAGTCATGTGTAGGTAGCTAGCATGTGATGGACCTCGAGGACCCACCATGGCTGACAAGTGATGCACCCCACACATGTGAATATACACCACCGTGCAACAGCCTGCACATGTGCCCATACATCAGATGTGCATGGCT
>NC_056741.1:1802428727-1802621779 GCF_019279795.1 Protopterus annectens | reverse complement strand
GAAAAGAAAATTTAAAGGGATAAATACAAAAGAAAAGAAAAAAGAAAGGAAATGGATGAAAAATAATATATACAGCTAATTATTGGGGGTTGGTACAATGGTTAAGGTGTTTGACTCACAGACACAAGGTACAATATTTGATTCTCACCTTTGGGAGAGAATTTGGCTAGGCTTAGAATGGCCTACTAAGAATGCTAGTCTAGCAATTAGCTATGAACTTAGGAAACCATGAATTTAAGGAAAAAGGACTATTTTAGAGTACTTTCTGTAAATGGGAATAGTGTTAAGAATATGGTAAGAAGAATGGGGATTTTGAAGTGTTACAACCCCTGTGATGTGGATTCAATTATATTAGACGACGCACAGTTTATAGCAAATGAAGAAAGATTACAGAGAAAATATAGGCAAGAAAGATAATCTGGAATTTGGAAATTGAGAGATGTTCTGGAGTAGCTGTATTCTGTAGAAATACAATAAAGATATTAGATGTAACTTTAGAAAAATGGGAAGATTATCCATTGCAGATTTAAAATGGAAAGAACAAGTATATAAAATTATAACATTATACACTTATACTAATTGTAAAGAAAGGGAAAGCTTATTTTAACAGATTTTTAGACTATGTAGTGATAAATATGAATATTATAATAAGAGGAAACTTTAACTGTAATTTAAGAGGCAGGCATAAAAGAAAGGAAATGATATAATAAAAGTGTTCGAAGTTATAAGAAATGATACAAAACAAAAAAAAAAAATCTCTTGTTTTCCCGCCTTACTGAACTAGAGTAATCCAGTTTCAGAGTTGCTGATCCCTGGGCTTTGTTTTTAGTTCCTGTTACTGATCCATTGCCTTATTAGGGAGGAGGGAAGTTTCTTTGCTTACCAGTGGGAGTGGGAAGCACTGAGCAGCCTTTCTGTCTGATTTGGTGAAGTTTCAGCCAGAAACTAGTAGTCCATTGGTCGTTTTGGGCCAATTCCTAGCTCCTTTCAGCCCCCTGCTATAAAACATGCTAAACACGCATTTTCCAGCTTGTACCAACTCAGCACAGATCCTCGTGGTGGCCTGCAGAGTGATCCAAGCAGCAGAGAGCTAAAAGAGTGACTTTCTACCAGATATAAGTATTTTTTGTGGCTTTCCCACAGTTATTAAGCTAGCGACTGCATTTCGCCTGTTTTACTGCTACTTTAAGTGATTTCTGCATTTTACACTGTTTATTGCACTTTAAGTTACTAATTGTTGCAAATTGTTTCTGTAGGCTACACACTAAAGTGCGCTAGCGATTTACAGCATTTATAGCATTTACTGTCTGTTTTTTCCTTGTCTCTGTAATAAAACAAAAAATCTCTTGTTTTCCCGCCTTACTGAACTAGAGTAGTCCAGTTTCAGAGTTGCTGATCCCTGGGCCTTGTTTTTAGTTCCTGTTACTATTAGGGAGGAGGGAAGTTTCTTTGCTTACCAGTGGGAGTGGGAAGCACTGAGCAGCCTTTCTGTCCGATTTGGTGAAGTTTCAGCCAGAAACTAGTAGTCCATTGGTCGTTTTGGGCCAATTCCTAGCTCCTTTCAGCCCCCTGCTATAAAACACGCTAAACACGCGTTTTCCAGCTTGTACCAACTCAGCACAGATCCTCGTGGTGGCCTGCAGAGTGATCCAAGCAGCAGAGAGCTAAAAGAGTGACTTTCTACCAGATATAAGTATTTTTTGTGGCTTTCCCACAGTTATTAAGCTAGCGACTGCATTTCGCCTGTTTTACTGCTACTTTAAGTGATTTCTGCATTTTACACTGTTTATTGCACTTTAAGTTACTAATTGTTGCAAATTGTTTCTGTAGGCTACACACTAAAGTGCGCTAGCCGATTTACAGCATTTATAGCATTTACTGTCTGTTTTTTCCTTGTCTCTGTAATAAAACAAAAAAATCTCTTGTTTTCCCGCCTTACTGAACTAGAGTAGTCCAGTTTCAGAGTTGCTGATCCCTGGGCCTTGTTTTTAGTTCCTGTTACTATTAGGGAGGAGGGAAGTTTCTTTGCTTACCAGTGGGAGTGGGAAGCACTGAGCAGCCTTTCTGTCCGATTTGGTGAAGTTTCAGCCAGAAACTAGTAGTCCATTGGTCGTTTTGGGCCAATTCCTAGCTCCTTTCAGCCCCCTGCTATAAAACACGCTAAACACGCGTTTTCCAGCTTGTACCAACTCAGCACAGATCCTCGTGGTGGCCTGCAGAGTGATCCAAGCAGCAGAGAGCTAAAAGAGTGACTTTCTAACAGATATAAGTATGTTCTGTGGCTTTCGCACTGTTATTTAAGCTAGCGACTGCATTTAGCCTGTTTTATTGCTACTTTAAGTGATTTCTGCATTTTACACTGTTTATTGCACTTTAAGTTACTAATTGTTGCAAATTGTTTCTGTAGGCTACACACTAAAGTGAGCTAGCCGATTTACAACATTTATAGCATTTACTGTCTGTTTTTTCCTTGTCTCTGTAATAAAACAAAAAAAAATCTCTTGTTTTCCGCCTTACTGAACTAGAGTAGTCCAGTTTCAGAGTTGCTGATCCCTGGGCTTTGTTTTTAGTTCCTGTTACTGATCCATTGCCTTATTAGGAAGGAGGAAGTTTCTTTGCTTACCAGTGGGAGTGGGAAGCACTGAGCGCCTTTTGTCTGATTTGGTGAAGTTTCAGCCAGAAACTAGTAGTCCATTGGTCGTTTTGGGCCAATTCCTAGCTCCCTTCAGCCCCCTGCTATAAAACACGCTAAGCGTGAAGCTGATTTAAGCTGGAGTTCACTGTTGCACACAAGAACAGCGGCGGTTAAACAAGGTTAAACTATTTGGGCCATCTAAATTCCACTCTTCCAATTTTCCCTTAAAACTACCTTCCTCAAGCTGTACTGCTGATCTAACCAGCATATCCTATAACTGAAAAGTTCATCTCTACTTGATTCCCAAGTAGACTATTCTCTATCTGTAAAGCCTAGCACTTACTCCTACAGTACTTGCACCTTGATAAAGCACTCTTATTATAGATAGTACCCACCAGCCTAAAACCCACTTCCCCGGAGTCCTTTGAAAGTCTCTTTATCTACTACTTCTAGTATGTCGAGGGATCAGTTGCTAGTGTCCTCTCCAGCTCAACTGGTGAACCTGGGAATATTGAGGCAATGTTACAACTGCCTCATGTACACAGACAATCCTCTCCTTCTCCCACAAAACACAAATACATGCGAGAGATGCAACTATACGGCCAAACTGGAGGCTGAGCTCTCTCAACATAGGACTGGCAAGACCAGACAGGAGGAGAAGGTAACCACACACAATACATACCCAGTCACACATGGTACCATCACAACTTCAAATCATACACATACTCACACAAAGACATACTCGGAGGCTCTGATCAAAAATTTACCAAAACAGCAGAGGCCACCAAATCAGACACCCAAACAACTACCACCTCACGACCCAACACATGCAACACATAGACCACACAGTCAGAGTGTCAAACAGTCACAGCCCTTAAGGCCAAACAAAATGCCAGACACACTTGTCATTGGTGATTCCATAGTCAGACACACTGACGTCCCGCTCACCAGACTGAGTAAAGAGAAGGTCACAGTAAGCTGCCTGTCGGGCACTAGAATCCGCCACATAACGCAAGCACTCAGGTCTCTCAACAGCAGGTACAAGTACGACTCAGTCATTGTCCACGCTGGTGTCAACGACCTGAGGCGCACCTCCTTGTCCTACATGAAAAGGGATATCGAGGAGCTCTCTGATTATGTAGCCCAGGCAGGTATGACCCTGACCTTGAGCAGTATCCTACCTTCACCTAGAATGATGCCACAATACAGTGATAAGATGATCAGCTTTAATAATTGGCTTAAATTCTGGTGTCATTCAAAGGGGATCCAATGTCTGTCTGCCTGGGATGACATGCTGGACAAGCCATGCTGCTTCAAGGGACGGCTTGCACCTGTCACCCTGGGCTTCTGGATATTGGCAAAGGCTCTTGCCACCCCATAGTGCCTTTTTAGGCAAGGCTCAAATTCTAAACCTACCACCCTAGAACACCAAAAGGAAAAAAACTAAGGGTAATGCTGCTCAATGCCAGAAGTCTCAATCTCAAGATGCACGCACTCGAGGCCCTTCTCAATATGGAGAACATCGATGTCTGTGCTGTGACAGAAACCTGGTTCAAGGCTCCTGAGAGCACCCCAGCACTAACAGGTTTCACCTCATATCATGCGTTCCGGCCCCAAAATCCGGACAACACCAAGAAAGGAGGGGTGTCCATATTCATAAAGGACACCCACACCTCAAGGTTGGTGGCAACGCACGATGCATCGGAGACCATCCAGGTGCAATTAACCATAGGCAAGACTGCTCTGCAATTTGTAGCATGTTACAGGCCACCCTCTCAAACTCAGGAACCTCACATGGCCTTCCTGAAAACATTGGAGGGATAAATGTATCTCCAAACACCATCATACTAGGTGACTTCAACTACCCTAATATAGACTGGGAACACTACTCAAGCCCGAACACTCTAACCCAAAGATTCCTGGAGTTCATAAACTCAAATGCCATGGAACAACTAGTCACCATCCCCACAAGAGGAGAAAACATACTTGATCTCATCATCATGAACATGGGATCAAAATGTTCAACACCGAAGTATACCCCTCACTGGTGAGATCAGATCATAAACTAATCTCGCTGGAGGTCCTCATCCCGCCCCACCTGAAACAAAAAGACCACAGTGAAAAACTTCTCAAAAGCCGATTTCACACTTCTAAAACTAGTGTGGTCTCCTTTAAGGCCCCTGAGCCAGTGGTAAACATTACTCAAACCACTGAATCACTTACAAATGCCTTCTACCAGCACCTACAGGACTGCATGGATCAGGCAATCCCAAACAAAACTAAGACTCTCTGTACCAAAGGCAAGCGTCCAGTCTGGTGGACCCCAGCCATAAACAAGCTCTACAACAAAAGGAGGAAGCTACTACAAGATAGAGCAAAATCCTTGAAAGGTAAGACACCTTTGATCATTATAAGTAAAAAACTAAGAGCTCTCATAAAATCATCCAAGGCAAATTTTGAGAGAAAAATCACCAAGGACTCTAAAGAGAATCATAAGGCCTTCTTTAGCTATGTTAGAAACCTAGGAGGAAACTCCCAGATATGCTCAGAATTAGTTCAAAATGATGTGAAAATTACTGAACCTACACACATTGCCAACATACTGGCTGACAGGTTCAGTGCAAACTTCTCCGCTCCCCAAAAGGAGAGATATCTATTCCAGAGGATTGTAGCCCCCAAACATCTCCAATGCCCAGGTGAGAACTGCCCTCACTAAGGCAAAACACAGCATCCATGGGAGCGGATGGTGTCCCCGGCTGTGTGCTTCATGATCTCAACGAGGAATTAAACCCACAGTTAGGACAGCTGTTTAATCTTAGCCTCACCTCAGGATACGTACCCAAGGAGTGGCGCACGGCGACTGTGGTCCCACTTCATAAGGCGGTGCCTCCACAGACCCTGGAAATTACCGCCCCATTAGCTTGACAAGCCTTATCTGCAAAGCCATGGAGAGGATCATAATGGAACTCATAAATAAAGACATAGGGAACTTGCAGACTTTGGATCCAACCCAGTTTGGCTTTGTCAAAGGCAGATCCTGCCTCTTAAACTTGGTTGACTTTTTCGAGACAGTCACCAAGGCCATTGATGAGGAAAGGCAGTCCATACAGCCTACCTCGACCTGGCAAAGGCCTTGACACAATACCCCACTCAGGTATCATCGAAAAACTCATCAGCTTGAATGTAAACCCATACATCACAAGATAGGTTGCAAACTGGCTAAGTGACAGAACCCACAGGGTCAGAGTTGCTGGAGCCATGTCAGACTCAAAGCCTGTCACAAGTGGTGTCCCACAGGGCTCAGTCCTGGGTCCACTCTTGTTCGGCATCTACTTTTCTGAAGTACAAGCAAACACAGGAGGGTTATGGCTGACAAAGTTTGCAGATGACTGCAAACTGGGCCATAGTCGAAAACACATCTGACACAGATATCCTCCAGAAGGGCCTCACAGAAACGGATAACTGGTGCCAGAGCCATGGCCTGAAGTTAAACGCCAAAAATGCATAGTCATACCCTTCGGGAAAAACAAGGTTACCCCTAGCTACCATATAGGTGGCAATCCACTGAGCACAGAAAAAGTCATCAGGGATCTGGGGACCCAAGTTGACAGTAGCCTTTCGTTTGACACTCATGTTGCTAAAGTAGTTAGGAAAACCTTCTATATCACCCACCTCATCATGAAGGGATTCACATCTAGATCAAGGGAGGTCATCGTCCCCCTGTACTCATCACTCATTAGACCTATGATTGAGTACAATGCCCCGTTCTGAATGTATCTGACCAGACACCTGCTGCAGCTTGAAAGGCCCCAAAAGTTCCTCACCAAAAGGATAAAGGGTCTCAAAAATATGTCTTATGCTGCCCGACTGAAAGAATTCCAGCTCTATTCAGTCTCATACCGCTTGCTCAGAGGTGACCTGTGCCTGACATATAAGGCCATGTCAAACCCAGATTTGATGAATATGCTTCACCTCAAAAAATCTAGATCCCTCAGAACCACAAGGCGGGAGACTTAAACCTTGACACGGTTATAAATAGAACGTGCTGGAGGGACAGATTCATCACCCAGAGACTCCCTATGCTGTGGAACAAAATCCCGGTACATGTGAGGCAGAGCACCTCTCTGGCCTTGTTCAAGAGGAATCTTGACCAATGGATGGGAGATTGCAGATATACCCCAGGGATTACTTCAGTGTCACTGCTTGACAGAGGCACAGCAAAATGATAGGCATAGTTTTTATTCAAACTAAAGGGGTGGCGAAAGCCACATAACTATGGGCTAGGCTTATAAATGCCCTTGGGCAGATAGCCTAGTATGAACCTATGAACCTATGAACCTATAAGTTAAAACTCTGGGACCAAAACTTATGGATTTGCAAAAGGGGTAAATATAAAACTGAAATAGGTTATTTTATTGTATGAGAAGGTTTAGTTATAGGAGGAGGCGTGGTTGTTGAAACATGATTTTCGGATAATCTTGCAATATGGCTAGAGATAAAGGAAAACAAGGAATATATAAAAATAGGCAAAGGAATAAAAATGATAAATGAAAAAGCATGGAATGAAGAAGGAAAGGGATTAGTAATACAGTTATGGAAAGTTCATATTTCTATGAGAACATTTTGTAAAAATTGGTTTGAATGTTGGATGATATTTAAGGAAAAATATAAAAAATGTTTTTACAGTAGCAATATGATGTGAGAAAAGTAGAGAAAGAAAAATATAAAATATATAATGATACAGTGGAAGATTTAGAACATTATAGAAAGTAGTTTGACAAAGAAAAAGAATTATATGAAAGAAATCAAGAAAAAAATATAAAATTTGTTATATAAGGAAATATATTTTTAAAAGGAAAAAGAGAAGAAGATGCGTTACTTAACCAGATTAGTAAAGGAAGATGGTAGTGTAATGAGAGAAATACAAATGTAAAAGGAGAAATAGAAAGAACTCAGGAAAAATATGAATAGTGTAGTAAAGATTTTGAATGAATGGTTAAATAAAGGTTTTATGTATAAAGAATTATGTAGTGTAATATATAAATTTATATGGAAGAAGGAAGATAGAAGACAAAAACTGGAGAATTGTAATATTAAATAATAATGATTATAAGATCTTTATGAAAATAATACAAAAGAGACTTGATACTAAAATGGAAAATATGGAAGAGAGTGTATATGGTATAAAAGGGTTGCCAAGAATTATTAATGATAGAGAAATTGTGGATGATATTATGAATAGAAACGGATATTATGAATAGAAAAGAAGAAATGAAAATCATGATAGGAGACCTTAATAAGGCATTTGACGAAATTCAACATGAAATCTTATGAGTAATTATGAAAGAATATAATATACAGTAAGTGAAAAAATAGGAAATATGTGTGTCAGTGTACAGTAATAATAAAGTAAAAATATTTGTAAATGCCTGGTTAAGCGGTACATAAGAAGTGAGTTATAAGACAGGGATATCCAATAAGTTGTATACTCTTTGCATTAGTTATGAATGTGATAGTATGTGAAATAAATTACAAAATGAAGGAGGTGGGGTTTAAAACACCTGAAGTGTTACGAATTTCAGTTCTGTTAACATATGCAGATAACATTATAATAATTGCAGAAAACAAAATTTGGGTAAAAGAAGTAATACTTTGCACATTTGCATAATTGGAGTGATGATACAGATAGCTTTAAACAAAGAGAAAACTAAAGGTTTATGTGATGTAAAGATAGGGGTATAGATTTTACAATGAATGAAATTTCTGTGTTAGTTTTAAAATTTGGGAATAAAGATGTAAGTAGAATTCAGTGGTAAAAACAATAAAGAAATAAAACAAACCTGTCTGTTTTTGGAAAACATATAAATTCATCATCATCATCCCCTTTTTTCCCATTTTTCTACATGGGGTCGTGTGTCAAGTTAACTATTGCCATCTCTCTTGATTCAGTGCCACACGTCTGCATTATTTGACAGTCATGCCTGATTGTCACAGATCTTCTCTCACACAATCTATCCACCTCTTTGCTGGATGCCCTTATTTCCTCTTACCTTCTTTCTGTCTGTCGCAAATCTTCTTCATCAAATTGTCTTCTGCTTTTCTGCACATGTGCTCAAGCCACCATAATCTGTTCCCTTGATCTTTTCTCCAATTGGAACTACTTTGGTTTCTGCTCTTATGTCCTCATTTATTCATCTGTCCCTCAGTGTGCAACCTACCACCATTCCCAGGCACTTCATTTCCATCACCTCTAGCTTTCTCATCTATTCTGCCTTTACAGTTCAGGTTCTTGTACCATACAGTAGTACTGGGAGCATCACTGTTTTGTACATCTGAGTTTTCATATTTTTTTTGGCATTCTTATGTCATACACTACACTTGACACTGTATGCCAGTTGGCTGCAGCCCTTCTGGATTCTAGCTTTGACCTCTTCATTCAGACTTCCCTGTTCATCAACCCCCCCCCCCAAGATACTTGAAGCTATTAACCTGTCTCACTGTCTACCCTTCAACCTCATTTTTCAGCTTCTTCTGATTTCCCCAGTTTGCTGCCATTACCACTGTCTTATGTGTACTTAGTTCCATCCCATGTGCCTTCAGTTTTACATTCCATTTCCCTATCCTTTGCTGAATTTCTTGCTCAGAGTCTGCCTGTAATGTCACATTGTCTGCATACAGCAACTTAATGTGTCTCCTCTGACTTGTTTGTTAATGTTGTCCATCACCAGTATGAACAGCAGTGGCTCAGATCTGAACCCTGGTGTGCATCCACTTCCACTGGAAACCTCCCTGTGAGACTAAACACTGTTCATACTTGAGTCATTGGGTCATTGTACATAGCCTGCAGTAATTCTACTAATGTTTCTGGAACCTTGAACTACTGCAGTCTTCCCAAATCAGCTTTCTTGCGACCTTGTCATATGCTTTCTCCAAGTCTAGGAATGCCCAGCTGGACTCTTTCCTCATCTATAGCTTCTTCTCAACTATCTGTGTCACTGCAAACATTGGGTCAGTTGTGCTGCATCCTAATCTGAATCCAAACTGCTCATCTCCCATCTTACTTTCTACAACTTTGCATATCTGCTTATCAATCACCCACTCCAGAACTTTCATGCAATGTGACAGGAATTTGATACGTCTGTACTGCCCACAGTTGTGGATGTCCCCTTTGCTTTTATAAACTGGCATGAGTATGCTTATTCTCTAGTCACTGCTATGAGCACAGTACCATCAGGAGCCATTTCTCCCCTACCTCACCCAGCATCTTTATCATATCTGCTTTAAGCTCATCTGAGCCTGCTGCTTTCCCTTACTTTATTTTCCTAAGTGCTAGTCTTACTTCTTTTAGGGTAGGGTCCTTTTTTCTATCATCAAAGACTGTGTCTGGGCAGTAACAGCTTCTGAGGGGTTTTCTTCATTCAACAGCTGCTGGAAGTACTCCTTCCATCTGTCTTTGATGCCCTGTGAAATGGTGAGCAGGGTGTTGCTGGCATCCTTTATGAAAGTTGTCTGACTATTTTATAGGTTCCTAGGTAGGTACTAGGCTATTGGCCCTAGGGCCTATACAAGCCTAGCTGAAAAGGTACCCTGGCTTTCACCACCCAAGAAAATTATTTTCCTGTGCCCCTGTCAAGCAGAACCACAGAAGTGATCCCCAGTGTCAATTTCCTATTACCCATCCACACGTATGTATGCAATGGCTGATGAATTTATTAGTAGAGGATATGAATATAATACAGTAATGGCATTAGTATCTGAGATACAATGAGAAGTGGGTGAGAATATATACCCCATTTTCTGTGATAGAAATATTCCAACTCAGCCTAAAAAGTTAAATACTAAGAAAAAAGTAGCTTTAGGTGTATTTTACCATGATGCCAATACTTCTAAAATAAAAAACATACTTAAGAAACATTGTCATATGTTGAGACATATTCCAATATTCAAGTATATAACTTTGGAACATTTATCTTTTGGGTATAAAAGCTTAGGCAGTCTTAAGTATAAATTATGTTATGAAGAACAGGAAAAAATATGTCAATAATATTTCTATTAATAAGCCTGGTACTTTAAAATGTTTTAATTGTCAGTTTTGTAAGTATATTTTTACTGATACATCTTTTTTACACCCAGTTACATGTAAAGTATTTAACCTCAAAAGTCATGGCACTTGTAATACAAGAAATATTATATATATATATATATATATATATATATATATATATATATATATATATATATATATATATTTATGGTTCCCCTTCATATGATCAAATTACTCTAAACTCGAAAGTCATAAACTCAAAACCAGAATCTCGAATTTAGAGAAACTCGAACATATGAAAGGGACAAAAAAAAAAATGAACACCTTTCAAATGTTTTCACAGGGGGGGGCTTCGCCACCCTGCACCCCCCCCTACTTAAATATACCTACTCCAAGATCGCACTATAGTGAAGGAAAGGGAAATCTCCCATTCCGCGCTATACTTGTAAGCGCAAAATGGATGATTTTCCATTCCTCCGCTATAATGCGGTCACAAAACATTCACATGTAAACTGCTAGGGTACAGGGGGACCTGCCCCCCTGCAATCAGGTAAGTTAACTTTTTATTTTTTTAAACCTAAGGCTCCCATTCACAATTTCGAGTGAATGGAAGTTCGAGATTCTGGTCTCGAGATTATGAATTTCGAGCTTCCATCCATTCAATCTTGTGAAGGGGAACTAGATATATATATATATATATATATATATATATATATATATATATATATATATATATATATATATATTGGTAAAACCAATGGGAGACTTAAAGAAATAATATGTGAACATCTTACTGATGTAAAAAGGAATGAATGTGTTGTACAGACATATTAAAAATACTGATGATACACACGTTTTTAGTTTTTTAAATTTACAAAACATAATTGAGCATATAAGAGGGGGTGACATACTTAATCACACTAAAGCTTTAGCGAAAAAATGGATCTTAAGGTTTAAAGCCAATCAGTTTTCTGGGCTAAACGATAATTTAACTTTAAAACCTACTTTGAAGGAAATACGGAATAAAAAATAAATTTAAAGCATTTATGCATAATAACATGATACATTCTTAAAGATTTTTATATATATTTGTCTATACACATCTATATATATATATATATATATATATATATATATATTTAATTTATTTTATTTATTTATTTTATTTTACATTTGTTGACCGGGCTAGTCCAGCTGGATAATTTCCATTTTCAGTGGAGGCCCGGGGAGAAAAGCTCCACAATTAAAACAAGGTTAAACATTTAAGCAACAATGCATACATTTTAGTGTAGTAGAAAATACAGCGAAAAAAAAACAGGTAAAAAACAAATAGCCTACACTATATATTCATATTTTTTTTTTTTTTTTAGAACAGTACAGTAATTTAGTCATTTGAAATAGCAGGGAAAGATAGTGATTTTACGTAGGGAGGTATGGCTGAAGAGCGAAGAAGTCATTTAGTCTGGATTGGTACAGGAGCAGAGCCAGAAGTTGTTAAGATGTAATAGAAGTTGTTTCTTGAAAAGTTGAAAGGAGTCTAGTGCGGTAATGTGTGAGGGAGGTTATTCCATATTTTCCTATGGAGTTTGAAAATAGACAGTTACCTGCTGAATTTGTAATTCTAGTTGTGGTGACTTGTATCTTTCGGCAGATCGCAACTGTTTCAAGTTTTTGTTGGGAGTAAGGAGGTTACTGAGAGCTGGTGTTTTTGTTGGTTGATAAAGAATGTTATGTGTAATTAAGAGTTGTTGATAGATAAGCTTGTTAGGTAGTTCTAACCATTGTAATTGTTTTAAGTTATTACAGTGGTGAGTTCTGTACTGGGATGCTGTGGCAAAACGGGCTATATTATGATAGGATGTAGTTAGTTTTTCAGGTTACCTTTAGAGAGATTGGTGTAAATAGAGGAAGCATACAGTAGGGTGGAGATAAGATGTGATTGAGCTAAGGTGGTCCGTGCTTCTGGAGTAAGGAAGGGTTTTATTCTGTACAGTGAACCTATCTTTTTATTTACTGCTTTTATAGTGTTATTGATATGACTATCATAGTTAAGATTATTATCAATAGTAACACCAAGCAGTTTGGTAGTAGAGTCTGGGGAGATAAGAGAATTGTCAGCTGCAGTAATAGTAAAATTTAGTTGAGGAGATTTGTGGGTAGGTGAGAATAGTAATAGTTTTGTTTTCTTGGAGTTGAGAAGGAGACATCTTTTTGAGAACCATTGTTCAACGGTTGAAAAGGTAGATTGTGTGAGTGACTGGAGTTCAGATTGGATGGGAGCTGTACAGATTATGGTAGAATCATCTGCATATTGTATGCAGGTAGTGTTATGGATAGATGATTGAAGATCATTAATAAAGATAGAGAATAAGAGTGGGCCTAATATTGATCCTTGAGGTACTCCTAAGGAGATAGGTAGTAGAGCAGATAGAGAATTTTTCCAGAGTACTGCTTGTTGTCGGTTTTCAAGGTAGGATGAGAACCACGTTAAGGAGGAAAAATCCAAGGCAAGTGAGTTTAGTATGTGTAGGAGAAGTTTATGGTTGACCATGTCGAAGGCTTTTGACAGGTCTAGGAAAAGAGAAGCAGTTAGTTTGTTATTATTACGGTTACAGTTTATTGTGTTAGTAAAGGAAAGTAGTGCAGTGGTCGTACTATGTGAGGACAAAAACCATGTTGAGTGTTTGCTAGTAGGTTATTTTGAAGGAGATGGTTAAGTAGTTGTTTGTGTATACATTTTTCCATGATTTTAGCTAGTGGAGATAATAGTGCTATTGGGCGGTAGTTAGAGAGGTCAGTGGATTTGCCTCCTTTATGTAAGGGTATGATATGTGATATCTTCCAGATTGCTGGAAAATCACTTTCTTTTATGGATCTGTTTATTAGGATCGAAACAGGGTAGGCTATAGCTTTTGCTGCTACCTGAAGGAATTCAGCAGGAAGCTTATCTGCTGAGGGGGTAGTGTGTTTAAGTTTTTGTAAGAGAGATTGTATGTAGGAGGTGGGTATGGGTTGAAGTTGAAGGGAAGGAATGACGTTGTTGGTGTTACTTAAGATCAGTTGGGAAGCATCAGGGGATAAATGGCTTGCTAGTGTTTGTATGGAAGTAGTAAAGAAGCTATTGAAGTTATTGGCTATTAAAGAGGGATTATCAGGGTCTAGATTCTGTGGGTTAGGTGTTACTATTTTACCTGGGGTAAGTAGATGATTGATAGTAGACCAGAACCTTTTGGTTCTTTTTTGTGGATTGCTGAAGTTCTACATAGTAGTTCTTTTGTCTGAAATAATAGCATTTTGGTTTTGTTTCTCAGCTCTCTAAAGGTTTGGTAGTCTGTTGAGTTTCTAGAGGAGCCATTTCTTCCAAGATTTATTTTTAAGCCTGATCTTTTGTTTAGTATTAGAGGTAAGCCAGGGTGCTGTTCTGGTCTTTATTCTAATGGTACGACTTGGGGCATGGTGGTTTAGGATTGTAAGGAATGCTGAGTTGAAATATTCTATGGCTTTGTTGAGAGAGAGGTGCTTTAGAGGGGTCCAATTGTATTGTGAGAGTTCTGTTTGAAATCTTTGGGGATTAAATTGTTTCTTTGAATATAGTGTTCTATGTGAGGTAGGTAAGTTTTGATGAGTTTTAGCTCTAATGACATATGTGAGGGAGTGATCGCTAAGGTCATCAGGAAGGATGCCAGTTTTGTAGCTTTGTGAGGGGGAGTTTGTAAGAACCCAGTCTAAGGTGGTTTCTTTTTGCTTGTTTTATTTATTCTAGTGGCACTATCAATTAGTTGTTTGAAACCAAAAAGGTTTAAATGGGAAGTAGGGTTAGCATTGTTACAAGATTTCCAGTCAATGTTAAAGTCTCCAAGAAGTAGTGTTTCTTGGGGAGGTAATTTGAGAGTTGTTCAAGAAGTTGTTCTAATGTGGTGATATTATTTCCTGGAGGCAGATAAGCACAAATGATGTTTATTGATTTAGTAGTATTAATTTGAACTCTAGAGCAGATTATTTCGACATTATTGTTTTGGGTAAGAGCAAGGTCAAGAAGAGTAAGCTTCAGGTTAGATTTATATAGGATAGCTACTCCACCTCCTTTCTTGGAGGTGCGATCAAGTCTAACAATGTTATATCCAGGTGGGGTAATTTCAATATCTTTAATAGATGGTTTTAGCCAGGTTTCTGATAAGCATAGAATGTCAAAGTTGTGTACTTCTAGTAGGGCGTGTATTTGACTAACTTTATTACAGATACTGCGTATATTTAGGTGGGCCAAGGATAGTATGTTTGTAGTTATAGTTGATGGAGGAAGGAGAGCTTTTATATGGTGACTGTGTGTTTCAGTAATTGTAGGTTGAGGGCCTGGATTGGGGTGTATGTCACCGTCCTGAAGTAGATGGAGTAGTAGAGCATAGTTTTTGGATATGTGTTTTAGAGATGTGTCAAATACTTTCTTTGATTTAGTTTTTAGTAGTTTACAATGAAATAGTCTATGGTATTTGGGAAGTAGATATATGGTTTGTGATGAGGTAGGTAAATAGGATGAAGGTAGGTATGTTGTAGGTGTACTAGTATGTTTTGAGGGAAGTGAGAGAGAAATAGTTAAGGAGTGTTCATAGGAGGTTAAAAAGTAGGTAGTAATGAGAAGGAATAATAGTAAGAAGGTGATAGGTAGTTTAAGTTGTGAGTGGAGGATAGTTGTAGACATGATAAGATAGTTGTATGTGAAGTAGGGTTTCCTGATATGTTGTAGAGGGGTGTGTGGTGGGAGTAGGGGGTAGAGTGGAAGGGGCTGTAATGGTATAGGACTTTAGTGAGACAGTGGTGGGTTGGTTAAAGTGGTATGTAGGTGTGACTAAGTGAAGGAAGTTACACAATCTGTGAGACTGTGAATTGGATAGGATAGCAGTAGTAGGAGGTGTGGCTTGTAGAAATATAAATGTAGGACCCCTGGGGGTGGGTGGCATATGGGGGTAGTGTGGGGAGCGGAGCGGGGCACACAAAGTAGACCAGAGGAGAGTGGAAAAAGTATCAGGGAAGGAAGGGGGAATCAAGGCAAGAGAAAGTATCCTCGGGGGAGAGGATGAGACAGAGAGGTAAAGGAGGAAAAGGATTAGTATAAGGAGGGGAGAATAAAAGTGTAAGGCAGAAGTCAGTACTAATATCCCAAATAGGGATGAGAAAAGTATAACATCTAGTGGACAAAGTAGTAGTGCAGTAAGCAAACAAGGGAGCTACCAGGCGTGGAGCTGTACTAGAAGGGGGAGAGAGGATAGCCTATGTGGCCATCCGAGGAGACTGTGAGGGGAAATGAAGGAGTAAGGAGGGGTAGCTGCTGGCTGCTTAGCTAGTGGCAGTCTGAAAGTTTAGCAGGAACATTTAGTTAAAACGTAATATAGCATGACTAGGTAGACATACTCTCTTTTTTCTGGTGGTAGAGGGTGGTAGAAGAAGACAATGTCCTGACCGAGTCCAAGGGTATTCTGTGGGGAACACCCTAATAGTGAAATTAGAGGGATACAACCCAGGCAAAGACACAGGGTCGTGGAGGGGATAGCTGTTAGAGGAGGGAGAGAGGACAAAAAGATAATGTTAGAGTACAATATTAACATACAGGGTTACAATTCAGAGTCAAAATGCAATAAAAGACAGGTTATGCAACTGGTAAGCAAAGCAACGTTACACATAGTTGATATAACTCTTTAGGATGTACATATTAATGGTGAAAAGTACATTTCAAATAAATAACTGTATAGCTAATAATATATAGAGCCTAGTGTTACAGCAAATCACCACACACACCAGAGTAATGCAGTGAACGCATTCACGTTAACATAAACAATTCAATTGAAACACTTTCCAGTCTCTTTAGGAGGTGTAGATGGTGTAAATAGCAAGTCATAACACGGAACGCTATTGCGTATACAGAAATATGATATGTGAAAGCAATAGGTGTGAGGACTAGGATAGGAGCAGTCCCAATGTAAGGCAAACCTAATAACTAAACGCATTCACTTCTAAGTTAGCAACAAAGTCAAGAGCAGTCACTTTAAAAGCTAGCCAAACTATCTAAAATTATTCACGCTTTGCACAGCCCGTAAGTACTCATAGGTTGGAACAGCACAGCATACAAAACCAGCATTTGCGTGAGATGTAAAGGGTTCCTATACCAGCTTAAGCAGTATCGGTATCAGTATCAGAGGGGTCCCACTTATGTAGCGCTACCTGAAAGCTAAACGCATTCGTATAGCTGAGCAAAGATCCACGTGCTACAGAATCAATGCAGACAGTAGCGGAGTAGCATTACAAGAAAGACTATACTAAACGCATTTGCGTTAATCTGTCCACCAACAATATTATTGCAATCCTACCAATTTAGTGCCACCTTAAGGCTGAACGCATTCGCGTTTGGATTAGTAATAGTAAACGCTGTTCTATCAGTATCAGAGGTAGATGAGTAGTCTTATATCAGAGGCTGCATCAACGCAACTCCCACCAACCTGAACACAACAGTACTAGAGCCGTCCCATGTATTCAGTACCACCCAAGTGCTAAACACATTCGCACTTACACTAGAAAGAGTACACACACTATAGCACAAATCCAGACAGTAAAAGAGCAGTCCTACACTAGAAAAAGTACACACGCTATAGCACAAATCCAGACAGTAAAAGAGCGGTCCTTCAACTAAGGCTATACTAAACACAGTCGCGTTAACCTGAACATAAGCTGGAATAGCATATAATCATCAGTTTCACCTGACTTGGAGTGTTATAGGTAGATAGCAGGTTACTACAGCAATATGGCACAAGCTAAACACATTTAACATAAACAGCAGTTAAACACCGACTTCTAGAAATGTTACAATACAATTCCTGAAAACTGGAGTGCAATATACAACTTAAAACTTACTTCAGAGCTGTCGCACACAGCCAAGCAGACTCAGCAGCAGCGAGGAGGGCAGATTTAAAGATGGCGCCCTTAGGACATGGGCAGTCTTTAAAAACTTCCACAGGAAGTCCCTAGGGAGGAGGAGGCGGAGATAGTAGGGGGTAGGTATAGACCGGAAAAGGAGGGGAGTGAAGAAACCTGGCTGAAGAAAGGATAGGATAATAAGGTTGCAGTAGGAAGATTAATAGAAGGGGGAGGGGGAGGGAAGATAGCAGGGAGGCAGGTATAGACCGGAAAGGAAGGGGGGTGCAGAGATCTGGCTGAAAAGGGATAGAATAGTAATAGGTTCAGTAAAGAGAACAATAGGCTAGGGAAGGAGATAAGAGGCTAAGTGGGTAGGATGTGGAACAGGAGTAATATCTAAGGGTAATAAAGCATACATATATTGGGGCCTAGTAAATACAATAGTATGTGAAAAAGGGTAAAACAGGAGTAGAGACCTGGGCTCAAAGGAGACAGGAGAAGCAAGTAGGGAGCCCAAGGAAAAAGGGTGTGAGCAAAACACAAAGTAGACCAGAGGAGAGTGGAAAAAGTATCAGG
Organism: Protopterus annectens; assembly: GCF_019279795.1. Lineage (NCBI taxonomy): Eukaryota > Metazoa > Chordata > Ceratodontiformes > Protopteridae > Protopterus > Protopterus annectens. The sequence goes on along the minus strand of NC_056741.1, from coordinate 1,802,603,621 downwards.
GAAGGAAGGGGGAATCAAGGCAAGAGAAAGTATCCTCGGGGGAGAGGATGAGACAGAGAGGTAAAGGAGGAAAAGGATTAGTATAAGGAGGGGAGAATAAAAGTGTAAGGCAGAAGTCAGTACTAATATCCCAAATAGGGATGAGAAAAGTATAACATCTAGTGGACAAAGTAGTAGTGCAGTAAGCAAACAAGGGAGCTACCAGGCGTGGAGCTGTACTAGAAGGGGAGAGAGGATAGCCTATGTGGCCATCCAAGGAGACTGTGAGGGGAAATGAAGGAGTAAGGAGGGGTAGCTGCTGGCTGCTTAGCTAGTGGCAGTCTGAAAGTTTAGCAGGAACATTTAGTTAAAACATAATATAGCATGACTAGGTAGACATACTCTCTTTTTTCTGGTGGTAGAGGGTGGTAGAAGAAGACAATGTCCTGACCGAGTCCAAGGGTATTCTGTGGGGAACACCCTAATAGTGAAATTAGAGGGATACAACCCAGGCAAAGACACAGGGTCATGGAGGGGATAGTCTCTTTTTTCTGGTGGTAGAGGGTGGTAGAAGAAGACAATGTCCTGACCGAGTCCAAGGGTATTCTGTGGGGAACACCCTAATAGTGAAATTAGAGGGATACAACCCAGGCAAAGACACAGGGTCGTGGAGGGGATAGTCTCTTTTTTCTGGTGGTAGAGGGTGGTAGAAGAAGACAATGTCCTGACCGAGTCCAAGGGTATTCTGTGGGGAACACCCTAATAGTGAAATTAGAGGGATACAACCCAGGCAAAGACACAGGGTCGTGGATGGGATAGTCTCTTTTTTTGGTGGTAGAGGGTGGTAGAAGAAGACAATGTCCTGACCGAGTCCAAGGGTATTCTGTGGGGAACACCCTAATAGTGAAATTAGAGGGATACAACCCAGGCAAAGACACAGGGTCGTGGAGGGGATAGTTCAGAGCTGTCGCACACAGCCAAGCAGACTCAGCAGCAGCGAGGAAGGGTCCCCAAGATCACCACCTTATAATATATATATACACACACATACATACAGTATGTATATAAGTTTTATATACTGTTGTTTTAAATGTTAATTGATATCACATGATTTTATTGTATTTTAGTGAGTTCTGTTTTTATTTGAGTTATTTGCCTGAAGAAGCCCTAGAAGGTGAAAGTATTTTATATTAGCTACATTCAATAAAACTTGAGAGAATCTTGGTGCTGTTTCTTACATCCTTTTGTAACTCTGACTTTATCTGAGTGGTGGAACTTGTTTTCATTATTTTTTTCAAGAGTCTCAGCATCCTACTCCACAAGGACAGCCAACTCAAAGTCTCTAGGATACCCCTCAGGATATATTGATTTCTTCCGATACTTCTCCAGAACACCCTGCCAAAAAGTCCCTAGAAAGCGAAAGTGTAAAAGGAGGCACTTAGTGTCCCCTCTAGAGTCTGTCATGGAAGATACTGATATAGATGAGGGGAAGGGTCCCCAAGATCACCACCTTATAATGTCTGCTTTGGAGACATCATAGAGATCCTAAAACAAAGAGGTGGTTGATGTACCAACAACCCTTCCCAAGAGGAATCTATATTCCTGGAAGCCTTTGTGTCTGGCCCATCCACCTCCTGTTGACTCCACCCACCTATGAGCTCATTGATCTAATCTCTTGGCAGGTGTGGAAGGAACCTGCAAATCCCCAAAAGACTGGACAGGATTCTGGCAATGTCCAAGGAGATGGAGTTTTGGAGTAAGGGAGTACCTGTGGATGCTATGGTCATAGTGACAGCCACAAACAAGGAACTTGCGGAAAACAAAATTCTTCTGTTTATCCTTAACAGGAAGTTTAGGGTGAAGGACAGCTTTGGGAAGAGTGAGTATGCTTCAATAAACTATTTGACGCACTTTACTAGACTTCAGAGGGATTTGATTAAAGAACTCACCAAATCCCTCTCAGAGACCATTACTCCTGAGGTGGAAAGTTCTATTGCCTCACAGTTGACTACCCTACAGTCCATTTCAAATTCATCCTTGTGGCTCATTTCACATGCAGCTGAAGGTACCTCAAGGATAGTGGGTTCAGGCATTTCCATTAGAAGGCATGCCTGGATGGACCTATGTGATATTAAAGATATCAAGTATTTTTTCATCAATGCTCTTTTTGTCAGAAGTTCACTATTTGACCCCAAGGTTAAAGACACATTATCCACGTGTGAACAGACAGGCAAAATCGTGTCTGCTGTGGGTGTACATTTTTCAATCCCTCAAAGGATGTTTTTCAGGAATCAATGCGGTGGTAGAAAAATGTGGTTCAAAAGGTCCCAGGGTCCTTTTCTAGATCCACATAGAGATAGTTCCCCCAGAAGCAGAGGGGTGAACTCTAATGGATGATGCTGTCCATGTGGCAGAGGCAGCCTGCAGAACCAAGGATCTAGAGATACTTTCTCTATCAGATCCTACCAGTGCTCCTGAAAGGAGGCCTGATTGCCCACCTCTGGAAGCAGTCAAGGGTTGTTTATCCCTTTACCAGAGAGCTTGGCTGCAGATAATAAAAGATTCATGGGTGCAGAGGATTATTTGAAGAGGATTATTTCCAGAGGCTATATAATCTCCTTTTTCTGCATCCTCCCTGTACAGTAAAGACAATTCCTGATGTTCCACCCAGTCAGAGGAAAGCAGCAGCACTAGAAATAAAAAAGCTGCTAGAAAAAAAGAGTCATCCAGGAGTCCCCCTTCCCAGACCAGAAAGAGTCTGGAACTTACTCGAGATTCTTTTTAGTGCCAAAGAAAACAGGGGACTGGAGACCAGTTTTGGATCTCAGCAACCTGAACAGATCAGTTCAGCACACAAAGTTCCAAATGGTCACGGTTCAGCCCATTCTACCATTTCTACACCAGGACAATTAGATGTGCTTAATAGATGTCCAAGATGCATACTATCATAACAAAATGAACAAGCAAACCAGAATATACTTACACTTCCGGCTGGGAGCCAGTCATTACTAGTTCAAAGCTCTGCCTTTTGGTCTCACCACAGCCACCAGGGTGTTAACCAAATACATGGCAGTGATAGCACCGCACTTGGGTTGGGTTGGGAAGGTGGCCTACTGGTTAAGGTGTTTGCCTTACAAACTCAAGGTACAGGATTTGAATCTCCCAAGTGATAATTGGCTAGGCTCACAAGGGCAATTAGCTTAGCACTAACCTATGAAGGACAACCTGGTACAGTTCAATTCCCTGATAATTGTTTTAGGATGGGAGGATGACATAATGGTTAAGGTGTTTACCTTAAAGACACAAGGTGCAGGGTTTGATTCTCACATGGGGTAACTGGCTAGGCTTCAAATGGCCCAAAATGGCAGTTAGCCTAGTACTAATCTATGAACCTATGAATTTGAGACTGCAAGGATTCCATTTCCTTATTTGGACGATTGGCTCATAACCACTCCAACCAGGCATCAGTTGATCAAAGCATGAGATCACGTACTCCAGTTATGCTATCAACTAAGAATTAATATCAGTCACAACAAATCTCAGCTAACACCAACTCAGATATTGCAGTTCATAGAGGCTTTGTTCAACATGTCTTCCTTGACAGACTCTCTTTCCTCTTACAAGGGTTCAAATGATATGATTCCAGGTCAAAAAGATTATTCAAAATTCTTATCTCTCAGCTCATGTGATGATGTGAGGTATGCCATCTGTGCCAAGAAGAATAGGGCAGTGCATGTGTAACATATGCCAGCATAGTTAGTTGGAGTTTTGTAAATGGTTTTGTGTCATTTGACTATCACATTGACTTGTACAGATGCTTGTGTTAAAAATTTATCAACAGTGTTATAACTGATTAAATGTATATGTTTAAACAAAGATTTCTGGAAGAGAATAGTAGAAGTTTTTGAAACTGCTCTATAATTTTCAAATATTGCAACAGATCTTAGCAATGTTCTGAATGTGTATTGTATCAGAGTCATGTGATCAAATGTGATGTCATTCCATAACCAGCACTGAGAGGATGGAACTCTCACAACAGTTTGTTTTGTTTTCTTTTGGAACCTGATGTATAATCGGTCTATAACAGTTATCACAGTCAGTTGTTCAGTTTAGTTTGAAGTTCATCACCTTACCTTGCGGAAGTAAGCATCTCAGCATCTAATCTTGCCTTACTATATTAAGTTAGCTAGGGAACAGTTATTCTTTAGGCAGTCAGGAAATACAGTGAGATTAGTTGAGTATTGTTTTTCTGTATCTATTTGAATCTGCCCAATTATGTTATTTTTATTTTTCCTGTGAATGAAACACTGTTTATTGTACTTTGATATTTAGTATGCTCATGTTTTCTATTTTATTATTTATTACTAAATATTTTTATACCTTTCATTGTGGCTGGTCTTTTAGAGAATACTAACATCTTGTGAGTACTTGTGCTTATTTTAGTGACACCTTGGCCACTCCAAAAAGCCTGGCTGCTTTGGTTACACTCTACCACTTATATTAGCATTAATTTTACTCAGTATATTTGGATATCCTTGTAAGAGCCTTTGAGTAGTTGACTGCTGGCAGCTTAGTTACCTTATTGTCTGGACAAAAGGGGCACATATAGTAAATTTGTGCCAGCCTTTCCCAGGAGTGTCTGTGTGTGTGTGTGTGTGTGTGTGTGTGTGTGTGTGTGTGTGTGTGTGTGTGTGAAAATCAAATACCGAGGTGTGGGTGTGACAGCTACTTGGAAGTGGGACACAGTGCTCCAAAGTGAGTCTTGTTTGGGATCTAGAGAGACAGAGAGTCCAGTCCCAGGTCTGAAGCATGCTCTGTGTGTGCTGTTGAGGAAAATTGTGCTTGATGCAGAGAGCTGCACCTTAAAATACTGTGTAAATCCATTGCTGTTCTTAGTGACCATCTCTCACCCGTGTAAGTGGTGAAGATTGAGGTTCCTTGATTACTGACCCGGGTAGAAAGGCCATCATAGCTCTAATGATCCTTCAAGCATTGAGATCAATGTCTGCTGTGGTAGTTCTGATATCACATGAGAATCATTCAGTGAACACTAACAACTCAGTGGTCTATTCTCCACAAGTCTTTATCGACCCAGATCAAGATAACTCAGGCTTGCAAAAATTACCTCCCTTGGTAGATTTACTCCAGTCAAGTTCTTCAGCGTCACCCCTTCACTCTTCTTCAGCCCACGGCTATAGTGACTACAGACATGTCTCAAATCAGGTGGGGGGGGGTGCACTTCTTGGGAAAGACATTCCAAGGCACATGGGTTCCCAGAGGCCAATATGCATATAAATGTTAAAGCCAGATAAAAGAATGACTACAAATGAAAATAAAATACAAAGAACACAGTCATACAGAACTAAACTTTTAATGTGTGAGCACTTTTGTTCACAAACAATTAAACATGAACTTCTTCAGACACATTCAAGAACCAACTCCGCCCGTAAATACATTAAAAGTCACATGACTTGAGTTAATTAAAAATACTTTAAAGAGCCCCTTTCAAAATTCTAAAATATTTTTAAAAATTATTTTTACAATAAATTTCATACTGTAAAATACTATACAACAACAGATTCCAGCTTCCGCATGTCTCAATATGAACCAGAAAACATACTTGAAAAAATATAAAAATTATGTACGTGTTAATTTTTTAGTCTCAAAAGGCACATAATAGAACATTGGTCATTTAAACCTGGAAAACTATGTGCATTTAACAATAGTTGCCACCACGGTTCCTGTTTTTCGAGCTGTAAAGATGTATGGCCTCCCCTATTTCCTTGTAGTACTTGTTCTATAACCCTAAACTTAAAGTGGTGGTCCGGATGGTCTCTTATATGGTGTGCTAATGCATTTTTTCCTTTTCTTTATTAATGCTGTAAATATGCTCATATATTCTTTCTTTAATTCTACGGTCGGTCTTTCCGACAGAATCCTGTTCATATTTGGCATCTAGCTAGATAAACTACACTCTTTATATTACAATCAGATTTCCCTTTTGTGGAAAATTGCATACCCTGAATTGTATAACACCTACCTATATCTACATATTTACAATAGGGGCATGCCTCACATCGAAGCATACCCCTATTTTGCCTAGTCGTTTTGTATTCCTTTTCCAGGATATTTTTCAGATTAGATCCTTTTCTGTAAACTATCTTGGGCACTATTCCTACTTTTCTCCTAAATTCTAGATCATCCATCAAAAAACACCACTTTTTAAACAAAAACTTCTTATACCACCCACACACAATGAGAAGGTAGTAATAAAACTAACTTTGCAATTTTCTTTATTATTATTCCTAATTAGTAGTCCCTCTTCTATGACTTCAGGCATATTAGGTAATACTGTTACCACCAAACCTGGTTCTTTTAATATTGGTGCAAAATGCCCTTCATCCCTTTTTATTCTAACTTCCTCTATAATTTCTTGTAATAAGCTTTCAGGGTACCCTCTTTTAGTAAACATTTGTCTTAAGTTATCACATTCAAGGAGAAATTCGGGACCCAGTGAAGACATTCTCACTGCCCTCACTAGTTGACCCTTAATAATTGATCTTTTTTTGGTAATTAGAATGGCAGCTTGAATAATGTAGAAATGAGTCTGAGTATGTCTTTTTATGAAAGGTCTTTGAAATAAGACATTCCTTATTCTTATCCTTCCTTAGTTCAACATCAAGATATGAAATACTCTATTCTTCAAAATTAAATGTAAATTTAGAAAAGATGTACTACCATTCAATTCATCAGCAATCTGTACTGCTGTTCCCTTGTCTCCATTAATAATCATAAAAATATCATCCAGGAACTTTGTATAATATACAATTTGTTTTCATGTTTTGACCCTTAAACACATACTGGTGTTCCCAGTGGGCCATAACTAAGTTCGCAAAACTGGCCCCACATGGGGACCCCATGGCTGCTCCACTCTTCTGTAAAACGAATGTTTTCTCTAACATGAAAAAAATTGTTCTATAAAACAATATATAGAAGTTCCTCGACTAATCTCAATTCGTTGTTAGAGGCTCCCTTTTCCAATAAAAAATCTAATATACACTCTATTCCTAGTTCCTGTGGGATAACCGTATAAAAGGTCTTTTACATCCACAGTAAGGAAATTATATGCACCATTATGCACTAAATTATTCATGTCCTTTAGAAAAGCTCAAGAATTCTTACAAATCGGGCTTTCCCCGATAACATATTTTTTCAAAATCCTGTCAACAACTTTAGCGCATGCGTATGTTGCTGAATTACGTCCATCAATGATAGGGCGTAAAGGCGGTTCGATTAAAATTTTACATACCAGACCAGGAAAAACAGCAAACAGACAATTGAAACAAACACTGCCACAGTAAGAATGAAAAACTCCACACGGATTGTTTTAATAAAGTAAAACCAAAGTAAAATTTTACTTTGGTTTTACTTTATTAAAACAATCCGTGTGGAGTTTTTTGTTCTTGCTGTGGCAGTGTTTGTTTGAAATTTTTATGTACCTTTGGTGTTCCAAAAATAACTGGTGTAATCAGAAGTTGCATGGTTAAATAATTATACAAATCCAGGTTAATCTGTCTACATATAAACAGGTCGTTTATATATCCCTTAATTTTACGATAGGCACAATTTACTTAACTAAGTGAGACAGTTTCATAGCTATCTTCCCTAAGTAAGATGAATAAAACTTTGAAAACTAAGTCAGAAAAACTTACTGCAAGAATGGATTTAAAAATGGCCAGAGGCCTTGCCCTTAGTTTTACTTACTATCTGCAGTGCAATCAGTGTAGCTAGAAAGTTCTCCCATCATGAAATACTCATGGGACGCCCTATGAGAATGCCAGCCACTCCCCTAACTGCAAATCGTGATCTGCAGGTAGTTGATGAGACAATGCTTACTTATTGTAAACTTATTTCTGTTCTGCAGCATTTTCATTCTCAGGCAATCTTCACTTAAAACAACGAAAAGGCAAAATAGCAAAGTGGCTTTTAAGCGAATTCTTTCCCAGGGAAAGAATTAGCTTGGCCGCTTCCATTACTTTGCCATTTATCGCACTGTAGTGCGATCTCAGAGTTGGTATATTTAAGTAGGGGGGTGTGGGGGGCGAAACCCCCCACTTTATGTATTATTTCAATTTTTTTTTTCCTTTTTTTTTTTTTTTTGGAACAGTGATTTTTTTCCCTTGGAAAAAAATTGCTGTTCTGAGCTTTCGAGATTGTAAGCTTTCGCTTACATGGGGTCAATTATTCATCGTTTGCTTTTTTAATCATTCAATGATACAATATAGACCCTAATCTGCAACAGTTACCTTTATGAAGTGTGTTTGGAGTGCAGCAGAAAGCTATTCATCGCAAAATGAATGTGTGACTGGGCATTTTTGAAAATCCACTCCAACCCCGACCAGCTCACCATTCATGTCTTATTGTTGCAGTGATGACTGCAATTGTTATTTTTGTTCTACTACTACATTTCCTGATCCCTGCTGAAACTGTAAGTACTTTTCAAATTTTTTACAGGAAAATCAAACAACTGATAAAATCTAGACACAAATCAGCAGATTGGCATCCAAATTTCAATATGTTTCATGCCACTGTGAATACATATGCTAAGACTCTAAATGTTAGTAACTGTTGGGTATGTGCCCACATACCTACTGCCTATGACAGAAGTATCCCATTGTTTCCAGTACCTGTAAGTGAAGTTGATATGGGGACAGCTTTTTCATCAGTGGTACTAGTTAAAAATGCTTTGTGGCATAATGTCACATCTTTTAATAAAATTGCTGCACTTAGACTTTCAGTGACTGTCAAGGGTTATACTTGCTATGCAAAAAATGGGATTGTGAAAGTTGGACAGAGCAAATGTAATTTTAAAATCGAAAAAGTGGTAGCAAACACGGTGGATGGAGTAAATACTAAATTGTTTATTAAAATATTAGTGAGCACTTTCGTGCCTGCAAAGACGCTTCTTCAAACTTTTAGCAAGCCAAAAGGCAATGACTCCATTATATACAAACTGTCAAATGAATAAATCAGCACAATTAAATATGCAAATCAACTTACTACCTCAAAATTAAATTCAAACAAAAAAAAAACAATTAAATATGAAGCAAAGTTAAAATCATGTGCGTCAAACTTAGCATTTTACAATATATATGCATATTCTCATTTAAAATACGTCAAAAATATACACATATACATCTCTTCTTCTCTTTCAGCTGTTCCCGTTAGGGGTCACCACAGCGGATCATCTGTTAACTTTTCTTCCTGTCCTCTGCATATTGCTCTGTCACACCAACCACCTGCATGTCCTCTCTCACCACATCCATAAACTTTATCTTAGGTCTTCCTCTTTTCCACTTACCCAGCAGCTCCATCCTTAGCATCCTTTTCCCAATATACCCAGCATCCCTCCTCAGTACATGTCCAAACCAATGCAATCTCGCCTCTCTGACTTTGTCTCCAAACCATCCAACCTGAGCTGACCCTCTAATATACTGATTCCTAATCCTGTCCATCCTTGTCACAACCAGCACAAATCCTAACATCTTTAACTCTACCACTTCCAGGTCTGACTCCTGCCTTTTTGTCAATGCTACTGTTTCCAACCTATACAACATAGCTGGTCTCACTACCCTCTTGCAGACCTTCCCTTGCACTCTTACTGGTACCCGTCTGTCACAAATCCCTCCTGACACTCTTCTCCACCCATTCCACCCTGCCTGTACTCTCTTCTTCAACTCTCTTCCACACTCACCATTGCTCTGAACTGTTGATCCCAAGTACTTAAACTCATCCACCTTCGCCAGCTCTACTCCCTGCATCTTCTCCATTCCTGTACCCTCCTTCTCATTCACACACACATATTCTGTGTTAGTCCTGCTAACCTTCATTCCTCTCCTCTTTAGAGCATATCTCCATGTCTCCAGGGTCTCTTCAAACTGGTCCCTACTCTCACTACAGATCACAATGTCATCTGCAAACATCATAGTCCATGGGGCCTCCTGTCTGATCTCATCTGTCATCGGACAACAATACACATATACACATATAGATATAAATTAAAACATCAATCTATCAACTAAAATTTCAGCCAATAGATGGCAGGAATATGCTTCTAAATAGACCTCTTAAGCACTAGAGAGTCTTAGGTGCACACACACACACACACACACACACACACACATATATATATATATATATATATATATATATATATATATATTTGTATTTTTGCATCTTTCCATATATTTATATGTTTTTTTTTTACATATATGCTTTATATATTGCACACTTTCATGCCAGAGTTTAAATGATGTAGGTTTTCTATGTTATGAGATTGTTTAACTATAGGTCACGTGCACCTCTGTTGGTAGTATTTTAGAAGCATTATTACTGCCATCTATTTGTTGAAAGTGTAGTTGATAGATTGATGTTTTAATTTATATCTATAGGTGTATATGTGTATATTTTTTTACTTAATTTAAATGAGAATATGCATATATATTGTAAAATGCTAAGTTTGAAGCACATGATTTTAACTTTGTTTCATATTTAATTCTTTTTTTGTTTGAATTTAATTTTGAGGTAGTAAGTTGATTTGCATATTTAATTGTGCTGATTTATTCATTTGTCACTTTGTATATAATGGAGTCATTGCCTTCTGGCTTGCTAAAAGTGTGAAGAAGCGTCCTTGCAGACGCAAAACTGTTCACTTATATTTTAATAAACAGTTTAATATTTACTCTGTCCACCACATTTGCTACCTCTTTTTTGATTTTAAGATATGTTTGGTTTATATGAGGTGCTTAATTCACCAACTCCTTGTGTGTTTTTGACAAATGTAATATTAATTGACGAATGTATAGTGAACATGCAGTAAAAGGTATGGTCATGCTGAAAGACTTTTATTTTATTTGTGGCAGTCTAGCTTATCCCTGACTGCCAGCAAACTGATCAGGGTGTTATATTGAGAGAGTTCTTCCAGCCATTTGACATGTAGATTCCCTGCCCAGTGGTAAAATTCATAATATATGAGATATTCAGACTGTAAAAAATCTGATTGGAAAGGTTGATGCTTCATGGATTTATCATCATGATTTAGAACAAGCAGCTTTTAAAGGACTTTCTCATATGGACTTTGGTGATGATGTTATTTCTAGGGCTGGTTTATTACTTGCTTATGGGACTTTAAAATCAATTTGGGAGCCAAAAAATTTGCCTAAGCTATTAGAAGTGTTAACGAATGCAACGTTTGAAGCTGTTAATTTGATTACTCTAGTGCTGAGTAGTACTCCAAAATCGGATGGCACTTGATTTTGTATGTGCATCAGAGGGAGGTACGTGCTCATTCGTGCATGAGGAATACTGTTTGTTTATTCCTACTAATGAGCATGCAATACGTAGTCCTTTGGAAATCATCCAAAAAGTGGCTGAACTGTCAGATGTCAAAGAAGCGGATAGTTCACAATGAGCTTGGCTAACCAATTTGTTTTCAGGATGTGGAGGCAGTTTGTTGAAATTTATTAAGCTTATTGCTACTATTATTGTAATTATATTTTTGCTTTTATTATTATGAAAAGCTTTAATAACTAAACTCATTGCTTCTTGATCAAACCCATTGTTACAAAATTTGCATGTTAGTGATTCTGAAAAAGTGTCATTTATATATTATGTCAATGAAAGTGAAATAGCAAGTGAAAATGCAGAGTTTTTGAAGGTTTTGGAAACATGTATGACAATATATTTAAAGTGTAAAAGATGTTTTACAATATGTGTATGATGCTTTCTTACTATCAAATAAGGGATTGTAAAGGGTTAAAATGCAATTGCATGTGTTCTAGAAGGTTAGTGTATGCGTGTCCTAACAGATTAGTGTATGTGTTGCAACAGCATAAGCTGAAACATGGAGAAGTACAGAATGTTAAGTTTCATTTCCTGAGCCTGCGGCAGCATTCTTTCAAAATCACGTGGCAAAAAGAAACATTCCATACTAAGCTAGAAGTGCAGATAAGAAGTCACAAATCTATTTTTACTAAACTTAATGTATTTCTATTAGATATTTAGTAATGGTTGAAGAATAAACTGTATTATGAACTGTATTAGAGAGCATTATTCTATTGGCTGCTAGCAGTGGTATGATTGATAAAGTTTACTACTTTGTTAAAGTTTTCCTATAAAGGATTATAACTTATTTTGTTCAGGGAGACATGACTTCCTAAGTACTGTCTCCCATAAGTGTCTGTTATTTCTTTTAATGCATTATATTTTAATCTGCCAATGACTGAAGTTTATTTTAATATGGTTGAACCTTAACAAACTCCTGCTATTTAAGTCATTCATAAACATAAGCTTAAATTCTTCCTTTTAATTAACAATTATTTTCTTGTGCTCATTTCTGCTGTTCTCAAATATTGAAACCCTACAAGCCCCCTTGGCCTTACCTCCACATATCCATCTAAGCTCAGTCAAACCTCTACTATCAAACTGTTCTGAGCTATCTGTTGTGACTGCATGCAAACAGGATAACTACTTGTTGCATCAGGTTGAGGAAAAAGAAGTTGAACTCAAATGTCTTGTTTTATACTCCTTGATTTATATCTACCTAACTTGGCCTTGTCCTGGTTGCTGACACCTGATTATTCATTCAACCGCAGTAAGGAGTTCTCATAGAACTCAACCCTCATACCTCTCTACTGTCCTTGAGTTTGGCTCAAACATTTGCCCTGTCCATCTTAAGCCCTTCTGAAACTGGGTATTTGGGGAGCAAAAGAGGTGAATTACACTTAATATATACCTACAACAGTTCTGGATGTATTTTCTTTCAGTAAATGCTTGATAATTCACATTCTCTTCTGCCAAGTTCTTGACTTAATAGTGCTAATATTTTAAAAGTGTCCCTGATTGTCACTGATAATGTCTGTATTTATTACGGATTTTGTAGGTAAAAGATTATCATTAATTATTCAAAGTCCTTGTATGTAATTGTTAAAGAGACAGTACATTTTTTTACACTTCCACAGTGAATATTTATGACAATATCTGATAGTTTATTTCTGCCTTTTATAGGTTAATAGGTCGGTACTAGGCTTTCACCCCTACAATTCCCTGGCTATTTCTTCCCACAATATTTATTTCCCTTTAACCCCAATGATTGATACGCCTGACACTTTAGTGCAAAATTCCTTTGTTTATACAGAAGCTTCTGCTTTAATTAATATCTCAGATAAGATGGCCATTATAATAACAGCAAACTTGAAAACTTTCACATTGTTTCATCTCTCAAGTATGTCTTGATAGTGTGCTATTAAAACATTCAACCTGATGTCTTTTAAATGTTCTAGCATTTTTTTCCAGACTACCCTTTTGGTCTCACCATTATCCACTTTAATATGTTTACAAAATATTGCATAAACTGTCCCTTATGATAGACATGACACACATTGTCATATTATATGTCTTCATTAACTATACAACTCCTTCTTTCCTACATATGTCTTCATTAACTATACAACTCCTTCTTTCTTACACATACATGCCAACCACCCAGCATCCATGTAACTAATGTATACTGTAATTTCCTAACTGTAATCTTTGGCTATGATGGCAAATAAACTTTTGCATCCTCCTAATTTAAAAAATATATTCTCATTCTTTTTATAAAAGAAATGAACTTAATTATATAATGTATAAAATTAACTTAATTACAAATAACTCTGAAATAAAGCTAAAAAGCTAGTTATACAAATTAAAAAAAAATATTTTTCCTCTAAGATATCCACCTTAAACAACAATCCAAAAAGGTTCTGGAAGTCTTTCTCCACTCTACTTAATCCTGGCAGCCTACAAAACCTGTTCCCTACACCCAATAAGACTCTACAAGTTTCCCATGACTTCAACACCCATTTCATTTCTACCATTCAAAAGGTAATCAAAGACTCATCTACAAATATAAATTCAAACTCCCAATATACAACTAATTCCTTATTTGATAACAACAGATTCCCTTCCCCAGACAAATCTACTAATACTCCCTCAAATCCTTCATTTACTATTCAGCCTGTACCCATCTCTCTTATACTCAAAACTCCTAAAAAAACTCAAACCCCGCTCTCTTTCCACTGATAATCCTCAGCAAGAGTATCTACAACTAGCAGCAAATGAGATCACATATCCAATTAGCATTCTTATAAATCGCTCCATCTCAGAATGTTACGTCCCCCATTTGTGGAACAAAATCTGTTATCCATCCATTACACAAAGGTGGAAATTCCCATGACCTCTCTAACTATTGCCCTATGTCTATACTTTCTCCGTTATCAGAAATCTTAGAAAAATGTGTACAAACACAATTACTTAAATACCTCTCTGATAATGATCTTCTTGCCTCCACCCAAAATGGGTTCCGTCCAGGGCATAGCACTATCACAGCTCTACTTTTATTCACTGATACTGTCAACAAAGCCTTGGATGCTAGTCACCTTACTTCAGTAATCTTACTGAATCTGTCTCAGGCTTTCAACACAGTATCACATACTAAACTATCAAACTATTAACTATCAAAACTAGGATGCTCCCCCAAATCTCTCAGCTGGTTTACCTCTTACCTAAACAATAGGGAACAGTCAGTAAGGCGGCATAATGCACAATCTGTTTATCAGACAAACAGCATAGGAGTCCCACAAGGATCCATTCTAGGGCCACTACTCTTTAATACCTTCATCAACGATCTTCACAAAGCTTCCCAACTAGGTAATCTCATCCAATATGCCAATGATTCTACAATAATATCTACCTCAGACAATTTCTCAAACCTCCTTACAGTTACACAAAATGCATTCACAACAATAGAATCCTGGCTAAATAATGCACAACTGCTAAGTCCCCCCAAAACTAAACTTTTACTGTTCTCTACAAAACCACCAGATATAGATTTCAAAATCTTTTCTAAAGATAGTACAGAAACTGAAACAGTGAAAACAGCTAAATTGCTAGGTGTGACAATAGATGACAAACTCACTTTTGAGCCACATATTCTCAACGCAATAAAGAAAACACACTTTAAATTAGGCAAACTTTATCATCATAAAGTCTACCTAGATAACCACACCAATACAAAATTGGCCAGTACCTTACTCATCCCTTCCCTTCTATATGGCAGTGTGATATTTACTAACCTTCACTCATCCCTTAGCAATAAACTATAATCCTGCTATTATAAAATAGCTAAATTTGCCTCAGGAAAGCCTAACTGCTCACACTATTGCCAAGCAATTTCAGAACTGAACTGCCTTGAGGCTTTCTCACCATCTCTATTATACCCAACTGATTCTAGCCCACAAACTAATTTTTAAACCCAACACCCAACGCACTCCTACGCGAACACTTAGATACTCAAGCAAACAGCTTTTAAATGTAACCAAACTCAACAAAAGAGCTGGACAATGTCTGTACTCCCATAGCATTGCTAAACTTTGGAATTTATTACCCTCCCACATAACTCAAATTGATTGCATAAATGCCTTTAAATCAGCACTAAAAACACATTACCTAAATAACCCCTCTTAC
Organism: Protopterus annectens; assembly: GCF_019279795.1. Classification (NCBI taxonomy): domain Eukaryota; kingdom Metazoa; phylum Chordata; order Ceratodontiformes; family Protopteridae; genus Protopterus; species Protopterus annectens. The sequence continues at coordinate 1,802,588,078 of NC_056741.1, read as the reverse complement.
CCCTGCAAAACAAGCAGGCCACTTTAAAACTGTCCCTTAATTAATTATTGTATGTGAAATGTCATATAGCATGTTTTAAAACTCCTGTCTTGTACATAGCTGTGCAATTTTCTCTAATGCACACTATGAATGGCACAGTTGCATTTCTCTGCTTTTATATATGTAACTTCTTTGCCTTGTTTATTTGCGATACTAAGTTTTTTAATAATGTAAACTTGTATTGTACTGTATTATATAGCTCTGCTTTTAGTATGTAGCTCTGATTATCATTTTGTTAAATTTGTATATTTTTGTGATACTTTGAGGAGCTTTTCTCCCTGGGCCTCCATTGAAAATGGCTTACTGACTCAGTGGAGTGGACGTTCCCAGTCAATAAATAAATAAATAAATAAATAAATAAATAAATAAATAAATTATAACATACTGGGCAGGATTCACGAAGGCTTGCACGGAGTGTAAGAGACGTGCAACACTCCATGCAAGCCTCGTGATCCAGGAACAGCCCTAAACTCTGTGTAAGAGACCAGCTAAAACGTCTCTTACACGGACTGGGCATGGACAAGCTAAATACCTCACTTGCACCAGAAAGGTATGCAAATGAGGTATATTAGTGATCCACGAAGCAGAAACCAGTCCGTGTAGGAGACGTTTTAGCTGCAGAAATGTACTCAGTTGACAACTGAGTACATTTCTGCAAAATCCACAACGGAGTGATGTCAGCTCCCAAAAAAGGTTGCATATGAATCAGGCAGCATGCCAATGGCCAAATATGTGGCCATTGGCATGATAACCCGATGCAAAAATATTAAAAATATAATTTTTTTCGCAATCGCCGATGTTTAAACCAGCGCAGCCCAGCATAAACGGACTGCGCTGTATAAAAGCATAAAAAAGAAGGGTATAAACCCACAAATGTGGGATTCATGTAATACATGGAATGACAATGCAGGGACCAGCAGACCAAAACCAACATGGCCACCGTGTAGTGGTTGCTAAGGGGGGAAGCTGAGTCTAAGACATGTAACTAAGCATTAGTAGGCAATCTTATGTAAATGAGGGTTAGGATACTGAATACCACAGTCACATAGCAAATGAGCATGGCCTGAGTAGTGTAAGAGATACAAAAGGGGGAGGAATAGAGTAGGAGATAGGTGACATCACTGAGGGAATGGTAGAAAGAAACGCAGTTCATTGGAGGCCAGTGTAACATGACAGATGACAGGCACAGATCATGGAAAGAGGTGTGCCACTAGATAAGTCAAGGAAAGACAAGAAATGGAAGGTGTACACTGTTACCTACACTAAAGTTTCTTGCTGGCCGTGCATGCGCACGTGCGCTAAACAAAGCGCCAGTAAGGCAGTGTGAGTATGTTGGAGGCTGTTGGCAGATGTAACAGTGTTTTGGCGGGTGTACGCGTGTAAGACAGTCTAAGTATGTTGGAGGCTGTTGGCAGACGTGTAACAGTGTTTGCGCGGGTGTACACGCGTTTAAACCTGAATAAGTAGATCCTTAACCGTGTAAGCACGTGTGCGCGTGTATAAGCCACTGTGAGCGTGTTTCAGGTAGTATGCAAGTTGCTCCCCCCTGAGGAAACAGAAAGGAAAAAGGAAGCAACAGAATTAATAGGAAGCTAGCAGGGATAACTGCTGAAGCTAGCAGGTGAAAATAATTAGAAGCAGACAATTACACAGGCAAATTAGTAGGCCAGCCCAGCACTTAAAACACTGCAAACAGTACTGCAGGATGTTGTCATTAAGAGACACTGCAAAACAGGAGTAAGCTAATAGAAGTGAAAACTGAAAAAGCTGAACTCAGAGCAGAAATGCTAGGGGCTGCCATAGCTGTCTTAATGAGACATAGGCGACTTGTTTAGGGTGGTGACAATGCAGATGGTGCCAGACAACCCACAGTGAGGAGACGGAGAAGAGTGTACAGGCCCAGGGTCACCTACCATGGGTTACATGAGCTGGAGATAGTAGAGCGCTATAGAGTGGACAGAGAGCTCCTGCAGCAGATTGTTGAGCTGTGCAGGCCACGCCTCACACACAGAACCAACAGAGGGGAACCCATCCCAGTGGAAAGCAAGGTATGTGTTGGCCTAAGAATACTAGCAACAGGTACCTTCCAGAGACCAACTGGCGATATGATGGGGATATCACAGGCATCAGCCTCCAGGGTACTACACCAGTTCCTGGATGCCATGGCAGCACATGTCGGTGATCATGTATATTTCCCCAATGCCTGTGAGGTATTGGCCAGCAATATGCGTCTCTTCCAGCAAATAGCAGAATACCCTGAGGTACTGGGTGCTATAGACTGCACGCACATACGCATCAAAGCACCAGCAGGAGAGCGGGGTAGGGCCTACATAAACCGCAAGGGCTTCCCCTCCATCAACTGCCAGGTCGTGTGTGATGCCCAGGACATAATAATGAATGTGTGTGCTGGCTGCCCTGGGAGTTATCACGATTCCCACATCTGGCATTTGACGCAGCTGTACCAGACATTTGCCAATGGGGACATCCCACACGGACACCTAGTGGGGGATGCAGGTTATGCACTGGAGCCGTGGCTGATGACACCCATCAGAAACGCACACACACCTGAACAGGAACGCCATAATGAGGCACATGCACAAACACGTAATGTGATAGAGCGTGTGTTTGGGCTGCTCAAGTCACGGTTCCGGTGTCTGGACACATCTGGTGGAGCCTTGCAGTACACACCAACTACATGTACCCAAATTGTCATGGTATGTGCTATGCTACATAATATGATCTTGCGAAAACAGCTGCAGCAGGACCAGCATAGGGCCGGGCCAAACAGCCCCCCACCATTGCCAAGGCCAGCACAGGCAGAGCATGACTCGGAGGAGGAACAACCTGAGCCTGCCCCAGTAGGCAGAAGGAGGCGTGCCCAGTATGCCCTGGCCTTGGCAAAGAGGCAACGATAGCACATACATTGGCACAGTAGGAACCTTGGGAATGATACCCCTCTCTGACTCACTCATATAGTAACAGGGATGCCTAACATGACACAACCTGCTCTCAAACATGTACAGGGAAGTGTAATATGCGCATCCGACAGAGGCAGCCCTGCTGCACCACCTGAGGCATGAATGTTATGTGTCAAGTAATGTAACACCAAGTACTATATGCACACCTGTGGACCCTGACTAACATCCTATCCTCACCAAGCATCATGCCACAACATGACAACGAGATGATCAAGTGTAACAATTGACTGAAGTATCGCAGTTAGTCAAAGGGGACCCAATGTGTGCCAGTCTGGGATGACATGCTGAGCATGACATGATGCACCACCCACTAGGACTGGCGTGCACCTATCAGTGCAGGCCATATGGATACTGGCAAAGGCTGTCGTCACCCACAGTGTGCCCTGAATAGGTAAGGCTCAAAAGACAAACCTATCTCCATAGGTACCAGAAGGGATAAGAATAAGATAATGGATAAGTTGAAACAGCAAGATGCATGCAGTCTGGACTCACCCAGTATGGAGAATGTTGATAACTGTGCTGTAACAGAAAACTGAGGCAAGGCCAACAACAGCACCCTAACACTACCAGGTTACACCCCATACTGTGCTGTACAGCCGCAAAACGTGGAACAAGCTACAAAAGGAGGGTGACTAGCAAGAATTGGCAAGGATAACCACACCCCCATGTCGGTACCACAACAAAAAGCAGCATGGACTAGCCATGCTCAAGTAACAGTGGCTAAAACTGCCCCCAGTTTATAGCCTGCTACAGACTACTGTCCCAACACCAGGAACTGCATCTGGCCTATGCTGGAATACATGAATATATCAAGTCCTCCAACCGACATTATATTGGGTGACTGCAAATACCCAGACATATAGACTTGGAACATTATACTAGCTCCAACAGTGTCGGACAAAGGTTCATAGAATCCACAAACCAAAAGGCCCAGGAACAACGTACCACTCCCACAAGAGGGGTAAGCATACCGGATGTGATAATCAGCAACATGGGTACTGGATGGCAATACGAGAAGTGTATTGCTCACTGGTAAAACCAGACCATAGAGTAATCACACTGGATATCCAAAACCTGACCACAGTCCCTGGCCGGGAAACCACAGTGGAAAACATGTGTTAAGCAATATCTGCACCCCTCCAAACTGATGTGGAATCCATTAAAGGTCCCGTGCAGGTGCAAAATATGGGCCACACCACAGAACCTGTAATACAGCCATTCCATGAACACTGCCAGGAATGCTTGGATTTTGCAGTCCTAAATTAAAACAAGACACAGTGCCTATATCTGGCATGGCGGACACCACCCATAACCAAAACATGCAAGAGAACGAGGAAGCTACTACATGATAGAGCAAACATAAACAATGAAGTAAGCACAGATCAGTAGTATGGCAATAACATCTGTCCACACATGAAATCCACTAAGGCCAGCCACAACAAGTGGAATCTGTGAATCCCGAGGCAATGTCACACCTGGCCCAAGTACACAGACAACCCCCAACTCCACCCAAGAAATATAAAAATATGTGAGAGATGCAACCATCCATCCAAACAGGAGGCTGAGCTCCCTCAACCCAGTACTCCCAAAACAAGTCAGTAGGAGAAGGTAACCACACACACCACAAACACAGTCCCACATAGACCTATCACAACTGCAAACCAAACACATAAACACAGACAAACATTCCCAGAGGCACAAATTAGAAACACAGCACACCAACAGAGGCCTCTAAAGCAGACACCCAATCAAACAGCCCCCAAACATAGCACATGCAACACATAGCACACAAAGCTGGTGTGCCAAACAGTCACAGGCCAGAAGGAGAAACAACATGCCTGATACAGTTGTAATAGGTGACTCCATAGTCAGACACACCACTGTCCTGCACACCAGACTGAACAAGGGAAAGGGTACAGTAAGCTGCCTGTAGGCTGCCACAATATGCCACATAACAGAAGTATGTAGGTCACTCCAAAGCAAGTAGAAATATGATGCAGTCATAGTCCATGCTGGTGTGAATGACCTGAGATGTACCACTCTAGACTACAGGAAAAGAGACATAGATGAGCTATCTGATTATGTAGTCCAGGCCGGTATGACACTCACCGTTCGCAGCATCCTACCCTTACAAGAATAATGCCACAGTACAAACACGGAATGATCAGTCATAGCAAGTGGCACACTTACTGGTGTTAGTCTAAGGGGATGCAATGTCTGTCTGCCTGGGATGTCATGCTTGACAAGCCACGCAGCTGTCCTTGGGATGGCCTGCACCTGTTACCCCTGGGCATCTGAATATTGGATAAGGCCTTTGCCACCTCCATAGAGCCTTTCGTAGGCAAGGCTGAAAAGACTGAACCACCACCCTACAAAACATAAGTGGGAAGAAACATAAGGGAAATGCTGACCAATGCCAGATGTGTACACCCCAATATGCATGCTCCCGAGGCCATCCCCAGAATGGAGAACATCAATGTCTGTGCAGTGACAGAATCCTGCTGCAAGCCTCCTGACAGCACACCAGCACTACCAGGTTATACCACGTATCATGTATCATGGCCCCAAACCCTGGAACGAAACATAAAAGGAGGGTGAGTATCCTAGTCAGCACAGACACCCATACGTCCAGGTAACTGACAATGCACAAGGCATTGGAGTACACACATGTGCAACTAACTGTAGGCAAGACTGCTGTGCAGTCTGTAGTATGCTACAGACCGCACCCTCACACACAATAACCCCACCCAGCTGTCCTGAAGACAATGGACAGTATGAATGTCCCACCAAATAACAAACAAGGTACCACAAATTACCACATAGGTGGTAAACCAGTATGTATAGAAAGAGGAACCAGGGACCTAGGGACACACGTGGACAGTAACCTGTTATGTGACACCCACATTGCCAATGTGGCTAGGAAGACTGTCTACATGTGACACTGTAGCAGGAAAGGAGTCACATCTACGGCAACAGAGGTCATTGTGCCCCTATACCTTTCTCCAATCACACCCATAATCCAGTACAATGCCTCAATATGGGATGTATCTTACCTGACACCTGCAGCAGTTAGAAAGACCTCAAAGGTACCTCACCAATAGGATAAAGGGTCACAAATACATGCCATATGCTGCCTGGCTGTAGACACCCTAGCTGAATCCAGTCACATACGGCCTACACAGAGGCATTGCATGCCTGTTGTACGAGGCCATGCCCAACACAGGAGTAATGGACATGCCCCACCCTAGAAAATACAAAGCCATTGGAGCTGTGAGAGGGAGAGATGTCAACCTCAACTAATAATGAAATAGGATGTGCTGGTGGGACAGATACATATTCCAGAGGCTCCCCACACCCTGGACCAGAATCCCATTCCATGTTAGGCAGAGCCCCTCACTGACACTCTTCAACAGGAATCTTGCCAAGTGGATGGATGATTGTAGAGTTACACTGGGGGTCTTCACTGTGTCATGTCCAGACAGAGGCACAGCCAAGCAAAACATCAATGGCCATAATATGCACATAGCAAGGGGTGTCAAAAGCCACACACACTCTGGCTAGGCTAACAAATGCCCAGGGTGGATAGCCTAGTATGACCCTATGAACCTATGAAGATACAAATTGTACAGGACACTAAGGATAATCCCAAGGCCTTCACAACTGATGGTAGGAACCATGTTGGGAATTCGCAGATATGCCCTGAATCACACAAATATCACAAACACACACACATACTGCCAACATACATCCTGACAGGTGCAGTGCAAACCCCGAATGCAGAATATCTATCCCAGCAGACTGCTGGCCCCCTGACATTGCAGATGCTGAGGTAACAGCCAACATCTACAAAGCAAAACACACAGCAGCAATGGTATGAGATGTTGTCCTGGGCTTAGTGCAACATGGACTCCAGGATGAATGGAATGCAAAACCACACTACTGTTCAATGTCAGCCTTACCACAGAATATGTACCCAAAGAGCAGTGTACAACAACAGTGGTCCTTCTCAACAAAGGTGTTGCCTGAATGGATACTGAACAGTACCACCCCAGAATCCTGAGAAGCTCGGTTTGCACAGCTATGGAAAGGATCAGCATGTACCACAGACATAAAGATATTGGGGACCTACTAACACTGGACCCAACCCAGTGTGGCCCACCCAAGTGCAGATCCTGCCCCTAACCATGTTTGACTCAATTGAAACAGCCAGTAAGGTCATTGATGAGGGCAATGTGCTCCACACAGTGTATTTGGACCTTGCAAAGGCATCTATACAATACCCTACGTGTTCATCATAGATAGGCTCACCAGCTTAAATATAAACCCACATGTCAGTAGAGGGGTTGCAAACCAGACCAAGGACAGAACAGACATGGTCAGACATGCTGCAGCCATGTCAGACTACAAACCAGATATAACTGGCATCCCACAAGGCTTCGTCCTGGGATCTCCCCCGTCTGGTATATATGTCCCATAGGTACAGGCAAACATGGAAGGACTGTGTCCGAACATGGTTGCAGAGGACTACAAACTGCTCACCACATATGATCCACCAGCTGACACAAGCATCCCACAAAAGGGCCACATAGAAACAGACAACCGGTGCCATAGCCATGTCAGCAAGCTAAGTGCAGAAACATGTATAGTCAACCCCCGTGGATATACAGTAAGTGCCCACCAATTACCACATATGTGTTAACCCATTATGTAGTCAACATGTAATGAGAGACCTGGGGACACAAGGTGATAGATATCCTGCATTGGACAAACATGTGCTGTAGTGTTTACAGGAACATACCATATACCCACCTAATCACGAAGGCTGTCAGATCTAGATAAGGGGAGGTCATTGTGGCTCTGCAGTCATCCATCATCAGCGGTACAATTGACTACAATCGCCCCTGTGGGATGTACCTCAGCAGACACCTCCAGCAACTGTAAAGTCCCCAACAGTACCTCATCAGGAGTATCAAAGAGCTTGCCCAGATGCCATGTGTTGCCTGTGTTGCTGGCATCAATAAACATGCTGCACCTTGCACAATCTGAATGGCAGTGAGCTATACACATGAGAGACCTGAACCCCAGCACTGACTTACATAGGACAAGCTGTACTGCATGCTCTATAACACAGAAGCCACCCCCAGCACAGGCTACCCATAGAGTCACATATCAATCTACCTCAATAGGAATCCAGATGAGTGGATGGGAGATGGTAGATTTAACCTGGGTACCACTGTCATGTCACAGGTAGACAGAGGCACAGTATACTAACCATGACATATGTCATGGCAAACTCCACTTACAATGTGTGTTGAAGGACAAACATACTCCCCAACTAGCATTACACATGGACTAGGGCACATCACTAGTGTTTGCAAATGTACACCTATGTTGTGGAATACACTACCAATGTCGGACAAGCCTGGTTTAAGTAGTTCATATCTGAACAGAATGCAACATGGTCAGATTTACACAACTGGCCCGTAACCAGGCTGTTGTGCCCACTATCGAAATGTAAAGCAGTGATAGCAGTAAAGCCTAGGATACTGCCCACCACAGTCAAAGTACTACCAGTACACTATACAGTACTACAGTGTTAGGTCAGTGTGAAAGGATGTTGACAACTGTATGCAAAGTATCCCATGCAAACACTGCAGGCACAGTATAACCCTGTTGTGTTCACACACAAAGCAGTTGTACCGTAACTACACAACATGACACACAACACACAACCATAAACGGGTGATAGTTGTTGAAGTTCACACCCATCCACAAATGTGGTGGGCTGCAGAGTCCAACATATGGAATGCTCACACTGGGCATGCTCACACACATTGACAACATGCCATGGGAAGGCTGAACTGGGCATGCTCACACACTTAGGCCAAATCTCGGTGTAGCAGTTGGACACACATAGCTGGTATTGTTATGTTGTAATCCAGGAACCAACCACACTATAGCAGTCTGCCCAGTGCACACAGCTAGATGACTACAGAGACATACGTGATATAGTGGATCCCTCCCATATGCAAACATCTTCCACAGATGCACAAGTTGTTCATACAAACAGGGAATGTTATGGCAATAAAGATGTGCAAACAGTCTATCAGCAACAAATAATGTGCATTTGACAATTAAACATATGGGTGTAGAGGTCAACAGTAGGCCGTTTGCCCTAGGGAATGACAGCTTAGCCAGAGTGTGCTTGGTGTCTGCCTCCCCACAGGATGCACATTCCCCTTTCTAAACACAGATGATGTCTGCACCCTATAAGTACAGCAGGAGGAAAGTAACTTCCCAGTAATCCGAATAGCGTGCTCTGCTACCGCGTCCGTCTCAAGTGTCATAACATAGTTAGGTAGGGGTTGCAAATGCTCAGTGTGTGTGTGTGTGTGTGTGTGTGTGTGTGTGTGTGAGTGTGGTTGGTGTGTGTGTAAGTCTGCGGGAGAGAAATGCCCCTTTTGGCAAATAGGTAAACACACTACAGGATGCACATTCCCTTTCTAAACACCGATGACATCAGCACCCAATAAGTACAGCAGGAGAAAAGAAACCTCCCAGTAATGCGAATAACGCGCTCTGCTAATGCGTCCATCTCAAGTGTCATAACATAGTTAGGTAGGGGTTTGAATCCTGTGAATGGCAAGTGTGTGTGCCTGTCTGAGGGGGGTAGTGTGTGTGAGAGAAATGTCCCTTTCGGCAAATAGGACAACACACTACAGGATGCACATTCCCTTTCTAAACACCGATGACATCAGCACCCAATAAGTACAGCAGGAGAAAAAAAACCTCCCAGTAATGTGAATAGCGTGCTCTGCTAATGCGTCCGTCTCAAGTGTCATAACATAGTTAGGTAGGGGTTTGAATCCTGTGAATGGCAAGTGTGTGTGCCTGTCTGAGGGGGGGTAGTGTGTGTGAGGGAAATGTCCCTTTTGGCAAATGGACAACACACTACAGGATGCACATTCCCTTTCCAAACACTGATGACATCAGCACCCAATAAGTACAGCAGGAGAAAAGAAACCGCCCAGTAATGCGAATAGCACGCTCTGCTAATGCGTCCGTCTCAAGTGTCATAACATAGTTAGGTAGGGGTTTGAATCCTGTGAATAGTAAGTGTGTGTGCCTGTCTGAGGAGGGTAGTGTGTGTGAGGGAAATGTCCCTTTTGGCAAATAGGACAACACACTACAGGATGCACATTCCCTTTCTAAACACCGATGACATCAGCACCCAATAAGTACAGCAGGAGAAAAGAAACCTCCCAGTAATGTGAATAGCGCGCTCTGCTAATGCATCCGTCTCAAGTGTCAAAACATAGTCAGGTAGGGGTTTGAATCCTGTGAATGGCAAGTGTGTGTGCCTGTCTGAGGGGGGTAGTGTGTATGAGGGAAATGTCCCTTTTGGCAAATAGGACAACACACTACAGGATGCACATTCCCTTTCTAAACACCGATGACATCAGCACCCAATATGTACAGCAGGAGAAAAGAAACCTCCCAGTAATGCGAATAGCACGCTCTGCTAATGCGTCGCACTCAAGTGTCATAATATAGTTAGGTAGGGGTTCGAAGCCTGCAAAGGCTCAGTGTGTGTGTGGGTGAGTGGGGTTTGTGTGTGTGAAAGGCTGTGAGAGGGAAATGTTCCTTTAGCCAACTGGGAGAACACACTACAGGATGCACACGCCCCTTTCTTAACACAGATGATGTCAGCATCCTATAAGTACAGCAGGAGAAGGGAAGCCTCCCAGTAATGCGAATAGCGTGCTTTGCTAATGCATCCGTCACATGTGTCAGAACATAGTTAGATAGTGGTTTGAATCCTGCAGATGCCACGTGTGTGTGTTTAGAGGGGGGGTGATTGTGTGTGTGCAGGTATGTATGAGAGAAATGTTCCTTTTGCCAGATGGGAGAACACACTACAGGATGCACACACCCCTTTCTTAACACAGATGATGTCAGCACCGTATAGGTACAGCAGGAGAAGGGAAGGCTCCCAGTTATGCGAATAGCGCGCTCTGCTAATGTGTTTCCCCTGTGTATCGTAATGTCATTACGTAGGGATTTGAAACCTGTACATACATGTGTGTGTGTGCATGTCCATATGAAAGATGTTAGTTTTGGCAACCAGGTGATCACACCACCTGATGCACATTACCCTTTCAAAGTACTGATGTTGTCAGCACCCTCTAAGTATATCCGGAGACGAGGAACTATGTAGTAAACCGAACAGTGCGCTTTGCTAATGCGTCCCTCCCACGTGTCATGACATAGGTAGGTAGGGGAATGAATCCTGCATATGGCACGTTTGCATGTGTGTGGGGGTAGTAGGGTGTGTGTAAATGCAAGTGTGAGGGTACAGATTCTTTTGGCAAATAATACTGTACACCAGATGCTGCATACCCCACCAGTAAACACAGGGGATGTCACCACACTATCAGCACAGCCAGACAGGGCTAGTTGGCTAGTAATGCCAATAGTGTGCTCTGCTACTGTGTCTATTACCATCGTCAGAGTACAGATAGGTATGTTTGGGTAACCCACAACTATCTTGTGTGGTTGTGTCACACAGTATGACCTTGTGCGGGTGTGTGTACATTCCAATGCATGCCATTGCCTAACCCAGCAATGGCATTGCACACATGATGTATGTGTGTGACACATACACAGAAATACCTGTGAGCGCAGTAGTTACCATGTCTGACACATGCTTTGTGTGGATAAATGGTATTAGCAATGTATACCAATATGACTGTGTGTCCTGCTGTGCAGGGTCCGCACGTGGTATGTCCCTAGACAGTGTGGGTGTCTATGGTGAAAGACCTACAGCAGGGGATACACATCTGGTCTGGCCCATATAGTGTACATGTAGTCAATGTACAGGTGCTGTATGTTCCCACCTGTTGTGGTAGTGGTAACATGTCATTCCACTGCATTTCGGTGACCTCATGCTGTGAACCCGTCAACTAGAGTGTTGTAGCTACAGCAATGCTCACACACAATGTTCGGCTGGATGCAGTATGGCCTTATAAACACAGTTCATGGGACTGTCATATTGCCGCTGTTGTTATGGAGGATAGGTGGTCTTCCTGTGTATGTCAGGGTTGTGTGTGCCATGCTATGGACCAGATGGCATTCCGACACACTGTCAGCTGCACCTGAGTAGGCCCTGATGGTTTGTGCTGTGCCAACAACCTGGAGGTGTGTGTATTTGTGTTGACCCAGGATACCACACCCCTATCCATGTGTGGTACATGTGTAGGGGACGACAGGCATGGTAAGGGGCATAGCCTGTCAGTGATGGGTAACACCTGTGAGCCATGACTCATGCATCTGGTACTGCACAGACACTGCGGTTCACCGTGCTGAGGGCAGTGTCCGGTGCATGCATCCTCCGGTGTACACTGCTGTAGTTGTGTAGCAGCACTGTCAGTGTCCTAACCTGTGTGATACCCACGGAGGTCGCTATGTAAACCATGTCCTGCAGCATAAGGCAGTATGTGTGTACCAAGGAGCCTTGCCAGTATACATCGGGCCATGTGTGTCACGTGCAAGATGACCCGTGAACAGCAATGTGGCTTCCTAGCATGTAAGCACACGTTGACAGCCAGTGGATACCCTATGAATGACAGTGGAGACTGAGCATAATGTAGACATACAACAGCCTTCCCACATATAGTGGTAGAATACCTGGGGAGAGTATGTTGGCAACTAATATCAGGCTCATACTGGCCTGTGCCAAATGCTGAGAGATCCATTCTATGTTCCCTATCACGTAGTCCAGGGAGGTATGTCCCAGGCAGCCACACTGGCATGGTCAATGAGTGAGTCATATCTGTCCATGCCTCTGTCTGACCTGTATGCATGTGTGCTGTGGTGGACCATAGTGCCCCTGAGTCATATCACTGTGCCCTTCACCAGATACAGCCTGTTGAGTGGGACCCCAGTGCAGCAAACATGACAGGTACCTGACACGTCTGTAGCAGGTGTGTTGTGTAGCCCTACAGGCTGTGGGTGTGCGGTACAGGGGATGTGCGTGCCATGTGTGGCATGTGCTGTTCCGACGGAACATATGCCTGTGTGCCAGCTGCGGAGGTGTGTGATGCACAGGCAGGCTGCTAGTCTGAGTCCCTACGTATGCCCCAGTGTGTTCAGCATGCTGTCAGTGTGTGGCAATGTCTGCCTGGTATTGTTGTCACTGTAATATCATGTATTGATACATTTATTGGTCCTACATATGTTGACTGGGATAGCCCAACTGGATGCATGTCCATTCCCAGGGTAGGCCCGTGGAGACAAGCTACGAGGGTAGCAGATACAGCATTAGAAAATACTAGCATGACATAGTACAAACAGATTATGAACAGAGATTACATAAGTAAGCAGGTCCAACATGTTCCACAGGTTAATTTCAGACCTGAGCACAAGCCAGGATTACATTGTATTTACACAGTACAGTAGTTCACACAGGTTACACATCCGAGTTAGCCAGGCCTGATACACTGACATAGCCAGTTACATGACAAATGTTGTTTGGGTCTACTGTTGAATGAACTAAGGTGGACATTAGGGTAATATCAGCTGGAAGTGGGTTCCAGGATCTACGTACAGGGTTTGCAAAGACAGAATCACCAGCTGTGTTAATAGACTCGCTAGTCCGAAGCAGTACAATGTTAGAGGCTCGAAGCGGTCTAGGATTGTTATAGGGGGTGAGTGTAATTTAAGTGCAGGAGTATTGTCCGGATTATACAGGATGTTATAGGCCATAATCATTTGGTTATACTGTATTACGCTGGGTATTGCAAGCCAAACAAGCTGATTTAGATTGATGCAATGATGTGTCCTACCAGGCGGGCCAGTGGCAAGCCTGACAATGTGGTTGTAGCAAATCCAGTGCTTGTTAAGGACAGTCTTGTTCATATGTGAGAGTAGAGGGGATGCATACAGAAGGGCTGCAACACGGTGTGAGTGAGCTATGGCACCTCTAGCTGGAGGGGCTAGGAAGGCTTTAATTCTGTAAAGTGACCCTAGCTTTCTATAGATGGCTTGGCTAATCTGGTTAACATGTATGTCACATGTGAGGTTATTGTCTATGATGACACCTAATAGTTGTTGAGATGGGTCAGGGTAGAGTATTGTGCCATCGGTTGTTGTTATGGTAACGGTGAACGTGGTAGACATACGTGTTTGTGGAATAACAGCAGTCCAGTGTGACTGGGATGTAGGATCAGACGACGTTCAGAAAGCCAGTTTGCTATTGTATTACAGGTGGTCTGGGTAGCTGAACATAACTGTACTGGAGATGTGGCTGAGCAGATCAGAGTAGGGTATACAGCGTATTGGATACAGCTGGCATTTGGGATGACAGTATAACGGTCGTTAATGATGATGGAGGACAGCAAGGGCCTTAGGATAGAGCCTTGTGGTACTCTGAGGGTGTCTGGTAGACGGTTAGAGGGTTTGGTCTGCCAGAGGCTGGCCTGCTGTTGACCATGCAGGTAGGATTGACACCATTGGAAGGCTCCAGTATCTAGACAGTCTGTGCAGGGTGCAGAGTCCAAGTTGGTGATCAACCATATCGTATGCCTTTGAGTTATCCAAACAGAGGGCTGTGGATATATCATTGATGTTGCAGGTATGGCTTATGGTGTTAGTAAAGGCTAGGAGGCCTGACGGAGTGCTGTGATGAGAACGTAAGCCATGCTGAGTGTCTGCCATACTGCAATGTTGGACTAGGCGGTGCATGACTTGTCTATGTCAAAAGTCACCATAACCTCTGCAAGTGGAGAGTGTATAGCTATTGGCCTATCAGTGGAGACGTCAGTAGAGCTGCCTCCTGTGTGAAGTGGGATTACATATGACATTTTACAGATGGTGGGAATGTTAGATTCTGACATAGTACCTTTGATTACCTTTGAGACGGGGTAAGCAATAGCATCATCTGGTGTTGATAGGTACTCGGCAGGGTGTTGATCGGCACACAGTGTAGTGGGTTTCACTGTTACAACCGAGGTATGGAGATGTGAAGTGGCAACCGGTTGGCAGCTGGACGTAGTTTTCTAGGGTGCTGCTTTCGGGACCAGGGGAGCTAGGAGGTAGTCGGCAAGCTAGGGCCTGCACCGTCTCAGTAAAGGACTGGTCAAAGCTATCAGGAACGTCTTCAGGGGTATTATCATTAGTAGCGGCAGGGATTGGGTCTGACGTTTGTCCTGTACGTAGTATATATGACATGCCACCTGACAGGGTATGGCATCACTGGGTTCAGAGAGACCGGTCCCCAGACTGGCTGTGCGGTGGCATCCCACACATGTGTTGTATATACCTGGCCAAGGGTGATGGCTGACTGCATACATGTGGCAGCTGTGACGATGACACATGACCCACATAAACCATGACTGGACCATAGAGGCGATTCACAGGTTACCTTTGGACATGCCACCCTAGTAGTGTGATTGCCATGGTGAGTACCAACACATAGGGCCAATGGGGAACAACATACTGAAGGTGTGTATGTGTGGGTGGACTGCCTCTGTCTCATAGCACTGACATATATGACTGCACACGTCGGTATATGCCGGGTAAGACGTGTGCAATGTGTCACAGGTTACTTACATGTGCACAGGACAGACAGTGCCGTTCTGCCATGTGTAAGGTTGACATACATATGGTACGCTATGCAGATGTCATCCTGCATTGCAGGTGTAAGCAGTGTTCCAGGGGACCCCAGGTGAACATGCATGCATACAAGGCTACAGTACACAGGGCTACAAGTACTGCATCATACAACGAAGAAGGGGTAACAATAACAGTAATTCACAATGCATATATGTAGGCACTGTCAACATGTACCCAGGAATACGCAGCACAGATGGCCATGGTGGAGCCGATATTATGTCATACTTATTTGTGGTCTGGACAACATTGGTACTGCACACATATCTAGATGCGTGAACATACACATGGCATAGTTGCTGTGGGCATCTTGACACCATTACTGTACATGTCCACCATTGCATATCACTACTTGCGTTAGCATTCCCCCTGTGCTACCCATGTATGCGGCTATCTGTTGACAACCTTACCACCGGCATGCAATTATGTGCAGCTGTTATGCTTTGGTATGTACTACGGGTGCAGATAACAATTCATGACATTCATACAGTTACTACAGCAGGCATGCTGGGGTACACACATAGTCATAGCAGCACACTGTACTGTTACCAACATGATACTAATAATACACATCTATGTAAGTCACCCTGTGCATCAGCAACATGTTTACCTGTTCCCGCAATGATGTTGGAGATTGCAGGAGGTGGCACAGTGTCATCATATGCACAGGGTGTGGATTAGGTATGCCTGAGTCAGCCACTGATACCACCAATTGACATGTGTGTGTATGTGTGGTGGTGAGGGTCAGCAGTACAGGGTGGGCCAGTGTTGCTGCAGTGTGTGCGTGTATGTGGTTGCCCTAAGTGTTGACATTCCGCATGTGTGTATGCATGCACACAGTTCCACCTCATGGCTGCCATATACAGGGGTTTGTGGACAGCCACAGACTGCACCTGGCAGGCCGTACAGATCAGTGTCTGTGTGCACGGACACGGTACCTGTGCCTGGCAGGGGTGCTACGGAACGTATCCAGTACAACGCCTGACTGGGTACTGTCATCAGAAGCGGGAGTGTGTTGACTGGACACATGTCCCAGTTGGGACTGTCCAGAGCCACGCGCATGCGGTATCCTGGGGCGTTCCAATGACAGCACAGACCCAGCATTGCTGGGGCTGCTGCTGGCATTATGGGGGCGTGCACAAGCCTGTTGCCGTCCGCGCCGACTGCCAGCTGCTGCCGCTGCCGGCATACGGCCACGTCAACGCCGCAGATGCCCACCACTGCCCTGGCTCATGGACATCTGGTTGTGGAACTGCTGTAAGATTTCCCCACAACGTCTGTCTATGACATCGGTGAAGTTACGGATAGCATCCGCAATGTCACGCATACTGTCTGTCATGGCTGTGCGGCATGCTCTGAGCTCCCTCAGACCCTGTCTGGTGTACCTTTCCATACATGACTGAGCCTGCATGACATTCCGAAACATCGCTGAGGTTGACAGACCTCGTTGGGCACGTCGGCCAGAGGCAGTACGCCCACGGATGCTCCCACGAGAACCCATGGGCAACTGTCTGTGTGGTACCATCGGAGGACCCTGCCCATGGCTGCTGTGTGGGGATGCATGTGCCACAGGTACCACATTACCCTGGTCTATGCCCGCTGTATCCTGTCCATCACCTAGGGACAATGGTGACATAGGATGTATAGGCAGGATGACTGTGCGCAATGATGGGGTTGACAGCTGTGTACTGTCAATTGGCTGACCAATGGCAGGCCCTGACACACCTTCCTGTACCATTACACATATATCATCATTACCAGTAGCCGTGGCACAGGATTCAGGTTCCCTGCTGCAGGTCAACAGAGCAGCCCCAGAACCTGTGGGATGGAGACAGGAAACACAGTTTACATTCTCCAGACATTGTTACCAGTGATGCACTTATACACACATGCACACATGGACACATGCACACGGGCACACATGCACACATGCACACGTGGACACATGCACACGTGGACACATGCACACATGCACACGTGGACACATGCACACATGGACACATGCACACATGCACACATGCACACATGGACACATGCACACATGCACACATGTGCACATGCACACATGCACACATGTGCACATGCACACATGCACATATGCACACATGGACACATGGACACATGGACACAGGCACACATGCACACGTGGACACGGGCACACATGCACACATGCTCACGTGGACACAGGCACACATGCACACATGCACACGTGGACACAGGCACACATGCACACATGCACACGTGGACACAGGCACACATGCACACTTGGACACAGGCACACCTGCACATGTGCACACATGGGTACTGACACACCTGCACACATGCACACCCTGCAGTATACACACAGAGCACTACTGAGTTACACTACTGTTACTAGCATTATCAGGACTATTATAGGTTATGTTAAACACACTCACCAGCATGGATGGCCTGGCTCTCTGTAACCCTGGAGGGACCTGCAGAAAGGATGAGATTAATGTTAGTGGGCACATCTGTCCCATTGATATTGCATATGATACAGTGTACAGAACAGTCAGGTGTACATATGGCATATTACCTGCACGCTCCATGTCGTGCTGCTGTGTGGAACCAGTCTCCATCATAATGCAGGTGTACTGCTGTTGGTGTTCCGGGGCTGGAGCCACAACACTTAGGAGTAGCCCTCCAGTCTGGTGAGGGGATGTGGCCACCCCACCTCCTGTGGCGACCTGTTGCCTGTGGATATCTGCTGCACGCTGCCGGACACTTCGGATTAAATCACTGCAGTGATGTCGTACCTGCTCATATGTCCTGTTATGCGTGCCAATTTCATTTACCCTATGGACCAGGTCTTGCCACAGTGCGGCCCTCTCCTGCTGGTTCTGACTGATGCGGGAAAACAGGATGTCATACTCCCGCACCAGGCTCTGGTGGATCTCCTCATCCTCTGCAACGGAGTAGGCAGGGTTACGCTGTCGCGCCATCTCCCTGGAAGAGAACACAGACAGGATATCAGCAGACCATGTCAGCAATGTATGGCACACATACTATACATGTTATGCATGTGTAGTGATATACTACTACTCCCATATGTTGCATGTGTGTGTGTCGTGGTGGATACACAGGTACATGGCCAGATATCAGTGCTCAGCCAATACCTGTGCAACAATACCTGCCACATTCCACACTACGTAGTAGCATGCCCCATCGGTCAGCACACACTGAAAGGTGCTATGCACAACCTCACTCTGGGGGTCCATCCCAAGGTACTGTATGTGGGACACCATCCACTACTCTGCTGTGGACAGATGTTACACGGCCTGGATATACATATCCCACCACCACCACCAGTACAGTAGACTACATTGATATGTATGTGGTTAGACAGTTATTCACTTGCTGGGACTGGGATGGTATCCATGCAGCACACTGGGCCAGTGGAAGCCACAAGCCACACTGCTGACCCCTTTGCAAATGCTTACCACAGACATGCTGCGGATTGCATGACACTTGCACACACATGTCTAACCCGGACCCTATGCACAATGGTTAGGCATCCTGTCCAGTGGACCCCAGACAGAGGCAGATTGTATAACAATAGCAGGGGGCTACTGCAGGACAGAGCACATTCACATTAAGGGTAGGCATCTGTGGTCAGCACTGGTACTACGCTACAGTCCATCGTAACAACAGCCACAGCCTACTCTGGGAGGGTAATAGACACAAACACTGTGGATGACCACAAGGCCTTCTTCAGTTATGTTACACATACCGACCACATGCCTCGGATATGCTCTGTGTTAGTCCACACCTACTTAACATTCACCAAACACACGCATATTGGCAACATTCCTGCAGACATGTTCGTGCACATATCCCTCCTCTCCCTCACCTTTGGATATTTATCACAGCTGGGTGTAACCTCCCTATCATCGCACATGTCCAGGTGAGGGCCGCCTCAGCGGAGGAGAACACACAGCATCACTGTGACCTCGTGGTCCCCTGGATGTGTGCTACCAGCACTCTGGGGACATACCACCGCATGTAACAGTGATAGTTTATCTTGGCCATGCTACGGGATATGTACCTGGACAGTGGCATACAGCAGCAGTGGTCCCACAACACTAAGGGGACACCTCGACTGACCCTGGGAATTACCACATCATATGCATAATGGGCCTGGTCTGCTACGCTATGGGGTACTGCAGTATGGGATGCATGTGCAGTGACATCAGGTACCTGCAGACACTTGTTCCCAGCCAGTGTGCCTTTGGGATGGGCTGATCCTGGCTTGGGGCCTGGCTGACATTTCAAAGCAGTCACTACAGCCATTGCTAGGCCAACGCACAGACACATGCTACCAGGGTCCTGGCCTATGCCTGCTTGACATGTGATGTATGGTCATCCCCTTTTGTTGGAACTACATACACACAACATATCACATGGACATACCTATGGATACAGACCTATGACACATTTGGAGGGTTCACAGTATGCACACTGTTAACCTGCTTCTTTGCATTACCTCTGTATGTCGCAGCTGGTTGCGTTCCACAGCTTCTGCTTGCCGCTGCTATCCCTGTCAGTGCTGACAGCTTCAGGATAGGGAGAGTCACAGTGTTTTTTTTTTATTTTGGTGCTCTCTCTCTCTCTCTCTCTCTCTCTCCTCTCTCTGTCTGCTTCCAGACAATGCAATTGATTTATTGCATGTGGGGAGTGTTAGCACTGGATGCTTTTGTAGGTATTTGCATAGGTCCATGTGATGGCCTCTGCACCAATTGAGGGCCAGCATTTGCTAATTGCATACAGCTGGTTGTGTACTGATTGCAGTTCTCACTGTGATTTCAGGTCAGTGCTATAAAAGGGTATGTGTGATAGGCGTTGCCCTTTCAGATTGTGTGGGCGGGGACCATGCTGGTATGCTGTGGACAGTGTTCTGTGATTGTAAAGGTTAGTATCTCTCTCATGCTTCAGGCTGTGTTATATATTCACAGTTATCCATTCCTCTTTCATGTTCCCTGTAGCAAGTGTGTATGCACTTTGACTCCTACAAGTATATCTACATATATATATATATATATATATATATATATATATATATGTACATATGCATACATATACCTATGTACTTTAACTGACCTTATTATCTACAGGCTGCCAACTAGCATGGCTGTTTCTTTTCACACACTACTATTATGGATATCCATTGTTTGTGACATTTATTTTAAATGGCATGCTTTGTGTACTACACATCCTATATTCCCTTTACATTCATCCCTACTTTTACATGTTATATTTATTTTAGCACAATGTGTTTGTATAAGAGTCGTGGCTTAGTGGTAGGGTGTACAGACTAGTGTTTCCAAGGTCCTGGGTTCGGGACTGACAGTGGGAGTTTATTTTTCTTTTGAACTGAGTACAGGACCTGTCAATCACAGTGACTAAGGAACTTTTAAGCAGTTGTAACCGGGCTAGCGCTGGTTTGCGCGGAGCTCACGCATGCGCACTGGCGGTTAGCTCTGCGCACACCTGCTTACAACTGCTTAACGGTGCTTACTCTGGCGCACACCCGCACTATTTTCTTTGAAAGAAAAGAAAATGGGGAGACAGGAAAGTGGTGAAAAAGGGGTCACAAAGAGGGTAAGACAGTAGGGAAACAAGCTTGGGATGTGCAGGAGGGATGTAGGTAAGGCCCATAGCTGCCCATTTCTTCATCAGCAACAGCTGTGCATATGTATGTAATTTGGTGTGACATTTGAAACCTTCCACCCCTGGGAGAGGTGTCAGGACAACAATAATACTTGTTGTACAGCCAATTGTAATTGATAGGGTCCATGTCCAGTGGACATGTGTGCGGAATGGGCAGCTATGTATGGGGCGTAATTTTTTTGTGGGTACAGAGTGCCCTTTTTTTTTTTTTTCAGGTAAGAGTGGTATGTCAGGTGAAGGAAGTTGGTTCAGATGGGGAGGTAGGCTGGGTAGGTAAACAGACAAGACAAACAAGACACATACAGGGGCGGTGTATGACACATGTGGGGGGGTTACACAAATGACGGGGACGGAGGTTTGGATATCCAGAGCCCATGAGCCCACAGATGGCAACAGTGGAACTGATATCCCCACCCATAGGCAGTTGCCACTGTCCCTTCACTGCCCAGGACGGGGCTGTGTAGGCGGGGCAATGGGCATGCCCGTTAGTTGCGCCACCCATGCCTCGAGCTGGCGTAGGGGCTCAAGGACAGAGTCCCGAATCTCCCTACGCACCACAGTCCGGACACTACGGAGGGTGAGTGGTGGATCTCCTCCGGCCACACTTGCAGAGGGGGGGCGAGCCCCATCCCCTGCAGCGCTTCCACCCGCAGGTGGCACAGGGCCACTGGAGGAGGGTCCGGACTCGGCACTAGTGCCAGGTGCACTCGCCAGCTGAGGTGGGAGAGGTGGGTCCGCCGGAACCCGCCTTCCCTGTCGTTCTATGTTTTGCATTATGTCATGACAGTTTGGGTGAGTGACATATAATACCATTCACAGTTAGTTGTAACAGCATGCATTAGTATTCCCATTAACCAAACACCCAGATATTCACACCATTGAACAGCATGCAAAACACATGCATAATTTGACCAGTAATACACAGTCCAACAACATGCAGGGTTGATTGATGGCAACAGGCCATCAGGTGTGGATGTATGAACAGGGCGGATGCATCAACAGACATGCAAATATATATGACCCAACATGACAGACGTCCAGGGGTGTTAATTGTGATTGCACATACCATTTTCATGTGGAATGGGTTATAGGTGGTTAGAGGGTGGGGTAAATAAAGTAATATTAACACCTTCGAATACAAATACATATGCTGTACATTTCTAATAGCTACAGTTATATACACACTACTGTTCTAACTACAGTGTCCTATATGTTAACTACTTCACCTTGCAGATGGGACTGTTACTGCAACATCAATCTACATTTTATTGCTGTTCATACACATTCATATCAAGCTTTGTTCAGATACATCATCCTGTTACTTTTGCTTTATATACTTGTAGACAAGTGTGGATGTTTGGTATATCAGACAATCATCCTATCTGCGTATTTCAGACTGGGAGCAACATATCCAGATTTTGGGGTACACATTCCACATGCAGCAACACTTTGAACAGATTTTGCTGTTTGGTTCTGAGTCTCACATGCATTTAATTCTGTCCTGACTGCAGTATAGTTTATTCAGGGGTTATTACTACTGTATTGCTGTATTCCTGACACTTTCTCACACTCTCTCACTTGCTTTCATGTTACTATTCAGACTGGTACTTCTAGGCTTTATTGACATGTTTTAACAGTGGTTATTACAGTTCTTTCCAGCAGTCTCACTTCTGTCATGTTTCAGTATTTCCACAGGGATATATTTCACACATGTGATTTCATCCTCTTCTGCAGCTATACTTTACATGCTGCTGCAGGTTGTGTACTATTTTCTTACAGGCAGGGCATTTTTATTTCAAAATATATGTTGGACAGTTTCATGTTTAGTTTACACTTTCAGGCTGGGAACTGTTGTAATCAAGCAATACTTGCATACACTTTCACACTGTTACTTGCAGATTTAATTCCTTCCTGGCTACACTGCACTCTTTTGCTGACTGTCATACATTTATATATCTTTACAGTTACTGGTAGTGGATTACTGACCTGCCTGGTGGCGCAACCGCACCAGCCTATCGGCATAGGCGCTGCGGTTCGCAGAACGGACACCTGCAGCTGTAATATAAATGAAGTGATATTGGAATACACATCTCCATAATTTCAGGTAGTTTAACTTTCTACATACATAATTAATTGTTACTTACTCAGTGGTGGGGCGTTGGGTGATTGCCGGGCCTCCTGGATCCAAAGGTTCAGTTGGTCCTGCTTGCGTCTCTTCAGGTCCGCATGGTGGTGACGGACCTGCTCACCTGTCTTTGGAATTCCTGTGGCACTGGTGAGTTCATGAGCCAACTGGTCCCACGCCTCCGCCCTGTACGCTCCCCAGAGGACCTGGCCCTGCATGAGTTGGGCCTCATGGTTGTGGACTAGGAGCCAGGCCATGTACCTGGACTCCTCAACACCCCACCTCTGCGCTCGAAAGTGACTACCCTCTCCTACACCTGACATTCTGCCTGCAGGTCTGTTCTACAATCGTTTATGCTGTGTATTTCCGCCTATGGGGCTTATATAGTCCGTTTTTCCTGCACATATCTGTGATTGGCCATTTTGGAATTGTATCAACTTCAGTAAACCTGCATTGTCATGCTGTAGTTTGTATTCATTCCTATATATGAGCTATTATTGCATTTCTAGGTACTGCTGTCATGGCTTAGTGGTTCTGTACCTTGACTATGGTGTATAGTATCCTGGGTTCGAACCTGGCCACTGCTTTTTATTTTTCATGACTGTCTAGACATGTTGAGGGGTGTGTCTGTGTAAAGGCAGTTTTCATACGGCTTGATCAACGTTGCCCGTCGGTTAGCTTGTTTGCTCGGTGTGCAGCTCCGCGCAAATGGGGTACGCTGCTTTAAGCCTCATTTTGCTATCGGCACGCATATTCCGCTCAGCTCAGTTAGGGGCACATATATTTAGCATGGTAAACCACTGCTCAGCTACGGGCACTCAGTTTGCACCAGTTGGACCAATGCTTATTTACGGGCACATACACTCACTCTGTTGAACTGTAGCTCAGCTATAGGCACATCTGGCAGTTTCTATTCATTTCTTGGCTCACATTTATTCAATATAAATGGGCTATTTCATTGCATTTTACATATATTCTGGTTTTATGTGTACATATGTGTCAGGGACTTTTTTCCTGCTTATTTTGCAAAAAAAAAAAATGGTGTTGTGGGGGCTCGAACCATGAATGCCTGCTCTGCAGCCGGCATCTCTACCGCTATGCTATTGCTTCCTGGCTTATTTTGCATATTTAGTTCTTATATGCTTTCCCATTGACTGCTAACTGTAGCTGCGCTACGGGCACGCTCGCGCAAACGAGCGCACTCACGGTTAAACATTTTTACTATTTAAAAAAAATATGACATGTTCATTTAGATTTCTTTTATGTTTAATAGTCTGTAGGGGCATGTGTTGTGTTGTGTTTATTCACATTTCCGTGGACTCTGTTGTGGGTGTCTACTTTGGACACCTTTACACTTATGGGGGCGTGTCCGCTTGCAGGGCTCAGCCTACGGACATGCCCCCAAATGTCTTACACGGACCGTGTTAGACTTAGGTGTGATTCAGCATGCTCTCCTGAATATGCAGAGCATGCTGACATCACTCCGTTTAACTGCAGCCTCCGTGTATGAGTTATAACTCTTACACGGAGGCTTCGTGAATCCTGCCCACTATCTTTGAAGTACAATATACATACATTTCACTGCTGGAAAATATGTTTTCAACAGTAAAGTCTTACTATGGCTTTCTGTTCCTTGTCCTCACTTCTATCATTACTGTACCATGTATTCACATTCAAGTGTGATATTGTTAACTACATATTTCACATTAACAGTATTATGTATTAATGTTGAGGTGACAGCATAATTACATCACACTGATGACACAATGGCACATTCAACAAAGCCTGCTAGCTGCTCTTATATATCTCAACATTACAATAACTTTACTATTGTTTTAAGGAAGACTAACACCTTTAAAATTCATTTTCATTTGCATTTTGGAAGAGTAACTTTTTTATGCTGTAATGGGGCATGACTCACTAAATGCAATAGATAACAGATGGACTTTGACATGTTCAAGTGACTTAATCAGAATTCTATAGTATGTATATGAAAAGCGTAAGAACTAAGGCCATGTTTTGAAGAATAATTATGCCATATGGTATTCCATTAACAGTTTAGCTGTACTGATAGATTTGAAAGACACAAAGATAAATTAATGTAATATGTATACTGTAACTATCATTATTGCTATCATGTGCAAAGGGGAATATCTACTATATAATAATAATTAACATACAGAGATGTGTCTTAATAAGGAATGTGCAACTCAAAAAATGTCACTTGTACAACCACTAAACTATCAGGTCTCATAGAGTACAGTCCATCTTTTTTTTTTCTAAAGGAGTTTTTTTTTCCTGATTGCAGATCTCAGTTATATACAAATAGAGCAGAACATGCTTCCCAATTAAAGAAGTGAGTGATGGAAGCTTAAGTGTTACCCTAGGGAAAAGCTAAAATCAGTGCAAGAAGGTCAGAACTTAAACTTCATTATCCAGCTCTCTGCTTCAGTACAGATTGTGCTTTTAGATATAGTGAGGTGTGATGGTTCATGTTAACCTTCAGAGGAGTCTCTCTCCAGCTGTAAGGCAACAGGTATTTAGCTAAACCTAGGATAGATGAAATAATTAGAAATAACATAATACATTAAACATTTCTGGTGCCCACCTAATATGTGCATGTATATTTGTGCATGTGTGTTTGTGTACATATATCTATCTATCTGTCTGTCTATCTGGTTTCTGGAGATATATACAGACACACACACATGTATTTGTATGTGTGTATGGATGGATATATGGTTATATTTCACTGTATTACTAACTCAGTTGGCATACACTGCACTAATCAATAATGGCCAAAACTCGGTTGAAAAAAAAAAAAATCTTAGGCAGGCAGGACCCTTTGCAACCCCTACCCCCATGTTGGTAATTATATATAGCAATTCTGAGATTGCAAAAAAACTAGAAAAAGGGCATAAATTACACTCCCCACAGTGTAGTGATTCCACAAAACAAATGCTGGCATTCTTCAATGAAGTGGCAGTTCAACAAAACAATCTTCCTAACTTAACATTCAGTATAATGAATACATGACGAGACACATAGCACCCATGTGAGTGTGTGTGTGTGTGTGTGTGTGTGTGTGTGTGTGTGTGTGTGTGTGTGTGCGCGCGCGTGTGTGTGTGTGTTTAAAGAGGTTTTTGCAGTAGCAAAAAGAGTATTCTGTAGTAAATTTTACAGTTTTAAGCTGGCTTATTTGCATGGAAAAATCAATTTGGTTTATTGACAAGGTTGGGAAATAGAAGAAAGGTCTATCCACAGCCCTTTTTAAGTCACAGAAAACAAAAACAGTATTTCAGCAAAGTCTTTCCACAAACCTTTGTGAGTCTGCCAGTGCTCTACCCCTTCAATAATCCAGAATGCAGCATGACGTAAAAAGATTTCATTTCCCAAACAAGTAGATATTTTCAAGTTTCCACAAATTTCTCCCTCACACTGTGGAATAATAGCCCTTTGTCACTTTCTAGCTCCAGGGATATATTCTAAAATGTCTTCTCTTGAGAAACATAGTTCTTCTACCATTGTCACGCTTTTGAGACTCCTCTCTTGATCTGACCTTAGCAGGGTTAGGGACCCTTACTTACATGCAAACATTGCTGATTCTCATTAACATCCTTGACTTTTTGAATAATTCCTGGTAAAGGACAGCTGTATCTTACATCACTCTATTTTTCTGTCTGAGCTCCTGGTTCAGCAGTTACTTTTTTACAAGACCCTGTTGGATGGGATGTAGGCCTGCAGCAGCCATGAGTGCTGAGGTAACCACAGCTGGGATAGTAGTGCTGGAGGGTCAAAACACAACATCATGGATTGGGTTTACAGTCTGTTTGTCTGAACAGCCAATACAGAGGGGTGAGACCAATTCCTGTTATAAACTGTGTGCCAAATAAATGATATTTTATGGTGGTAAGGCCCTATTTAACTGCAAGACATTTTCATTCAGTAGCTGTGTAATGCCTATTTGTATTACTCTGTTTACAACTGATGTAATATAAGAGATGTTCTTCCCCGTCTATAACCTGAGAACAGACTGTGCCTATGCCTACTTCTAAGGTATCTGTGTGTGTCAATACCTATTTGTTAAAATTTGGAGCTATTAGTATTGGTAACATAACATACCTTTTAGTATCCTGATAGCTACACCTATTTTTCAGAGAAGCCTGATCCTTGAGTAATTCAGGTGAGGAAAAAAGAAGCGGTAGCAAAATTAGACTTAAATTTATTATAATAACTTGCTTGCCATAAATAAGGAGAAAAACATGTGACCTGTTTCTTAGTGGTTTGAATGGGCCAGCTTTAGATATGGACCATCAGGCCTACTTTTGCTGCACCAGACTTGCCAGTAGCTTGCTTAGCACTCGAGCCTGCTTAAAGCTGGGAACATAAAATGGCTTTGATTTAATGTAGATGTCTTTCTTGGTCCTCATACGATATTTCTGCATCATCCAAATAGACTGCTGCATATCTGGTGTAAGAATTTTGTCTGTCAGCTTCTAAAATAAGAACAAAAGGCATGACTTTTCAGTCAAAGGGGCCAGTGGAAATTAACACATACTATTTAGTTTTCATTAAGTTTTACAGAATCATATATATCCATCAGAGGAACCAATGCAGTCCACGCACTTTGGGATTCTTCTATAACTCAGGTTTTTAAGTGTTTTTTACACCTCTTTCATAATTGCTTAACAGTAGGATTCAGTTACCCAGTATGGTATCAAATTTATTACCTCACCAGGCATTGTTTGTATGTCATGCTGGTTAAAACAAACTACACTGGTTCTGCCAGACAACACTAAAAAATATGCTTTTATTCCTAAGTACAAATTCCTTTACTTTTTGTTTCTGAGACTTTAAGTGTGTCCCCGATTTGGAGTTCAGGACATGTTTTGCATAGCTTAACTTTTTTCACAAACATTTATATTACTGAAACTTCAGTTTCTCCATAAGGATTCAGAACATTTATTTGGTATAACTATTCAGGTTTATTTTTCCCAGTTGTTTCACCTCATAGTTTACTTCACTTACATAGTCTGCAGTTTCAAAAGGTGCTTACTACATTTCAAGGAAATTATTTTCAGCAGTTAAGTATTAACACAATTATTTTATCTCCTGCTTTGAATTCTCTGAGATGAGCATTTTTCTTGCTGGTGTATTTTGAGTGTTCTGTCCTTGTGTTCTGTTGCTACAGAGATATAATTTTTAGCTTGCCCTGTAGGTATGAACAATGCTCTGGTCATACTTAAAATGGAGGGGATGTTTTCATCCTCCCAGGTGTTATGTTATACCTAGCAAGCTTCAGGGATGTCTCTTCCAACGGTGTTAATCTACTTGAGACTTCGGCTACTTTCCTCACAAAAAGGAGAAGATATAAGAGAAGTTGATCACAGTTTCATCAGTCCACTTCTGTATCATTTCACAACATCGACTTTTAAAGTTTTATCAAAGTGTTCACTGACTTCACCTGTCTAAAAGTGGTGTATGGATGACCTTAAATTTCACATTTTAGATATTAACAAAATTAATGCATTACTCAAGGCATGAATATGGTCCCTTGGGCTGTAAACATTTTCCAGGAGATTCTTAAACTATAAGAAATAATAGTCATTTAACTATGAGCTTTGAATTGACTGGTTGTAGGGGTATTGCCTCATTAAATTTTGTTGCATAAATAACAAGTATCCAGATATACCAGTGGCCCATCCTTAGTTTTACAAGTGGACCCTCAATGTTCATTGCTAGTCATTGTATTAAGACATCCATGAATGGCAAGTGCAGCAGAAGTTCTTAAACCCTCTGCTAGTGCTCTCCTTTGACATTCTTAGTAAGATACACAACAAATTCTCTGTCCATCATACTATCAGACCAGTAAAATCTAGCTAAAATAATACCCCTTCCCTTACTCATTCCTAAAAAGCTACCCAGAATGTGTCTTTATTGATAACACACAGTATCACAACTACGTAGGACTTGCACAGTTTCCCTGTCATTCTGGATCATTTTGCTTAAAATTATCTTTCTTCTGCTAGGAGGATTTACATTCTGCAAAAAAATCTTTTTCACTATGGAAAATATAGACTGACACCTTTGGGTTTCACTAGACTTGCAAGATTGCCCCTTCCATCCAGTATCAAAAGTCACTGGTTTCCCTGCCATTCTGCATCATTTTGCATAAAATTATATATCTTCTGCTGGAAAGATTTGCAACCTGCAAAAAATGTTTTTCAATGCAGACAATATATAGATAACATCTTTGGGTGCCACTACGTAAGCTGCTAAAACCATTTCTGTCACTGAGCTTACAGTCAGTGCTACTGCTAAAGGAAAGTGACCGTCATGTGTTAATGTACTATAGGCATCTTAAAGCCATTATATATCTTGACATATATGGCTTTCGTACCCATTAATAGCTTGTCCTTCTTTGAAAGGTAAGCATTTAAGCCTACTAGCAGAATTACTTACACTAAAAAAATGTGGCTTCTTCCCAAGGTGGGGAGTAACAGAAAAAAACAATTAGCATTCCAACAAAGTCTGTTTGTCAGCTATCCCAAATCATGGAAAATAAAAAGCAGTATTTCAGAAATGTCATTCCTCAAACCTTCTTGAGTCTGTATGTCCCTCACCTCATAGTCCAAAATGCAGCAGTATCTGCAAAGATTTCAATTAAAAAACGAATACCTATTTTTACCAAATTCCATGGGTTTCTCCTAGTCTAGCAGCTGATTGTCCCCTCTTAGCTTCAAGAATATATTCCAAAAAAAACTCTTCTTTTCATAGACACCTTTCAGCTACCCTTGTCACAATATGGAAATTCAACTCTCTATTCATGAACCAGGAATTTGGCTATACCAGGGGCAGACCAATATTTTCTCACTTGCTGTTGAAGTACAGCCCCACATGTACTACAGCAATGTAGGAGTTTGGTCAAAAGTGCCTGTGTTGCAATAACACACACACACACAGACACACACACACACACACACACACACACACACACACACACACACACACACACACACACACACAAATATTTATGATTTTATGGCAAATGCTAGAAACTTCAAACATTTCAGTAAATATTACTTGAAAAACTATCTGAAAAGCAACATTAAAAATAATAATAAACCAACGAACTGTTACCAACGTGCCAAAAATCACAAACTGGAGAAATAAGCAAACCAAGCAGGTGAACACTCCCAGGATCAGTTTAATCTCTACAATTACGTGAGCAAAGTACAAAACCAAGCTTTCGGTGAGCACAGTGTCCCACCTTCATCAGACAAATTAACAAGCCAACAGACCTAGTTTATATACAAACAGTTAATTGATTAATTACGTACAATTCTAAAAACTGCCTGTTAAATTAAAGGAAAATCACTTTTACATAATGTTAAAACCTAGGACAGCAGAACAAATACAACTTTTGACCATAGCACACATACACGCACTTACAACCACATATGCTATCACAAACACATGTAAATCCTCGATTGTGTGTGGCTGCAATACATATCTATTTCAAATATTAAAATATATAATATATAATAAATATATTAAATATATTATATTAAATTAACAACACATTGATTAAATCAGGACTTTACATCACATGTAAAAATTTTTTTAAAAATATATATATGTATGTATATATAAATGTATATATACACACACCTATATATATATATGTGATATAAAATATATATATAAACTCTATCAAATAAAATGTAAATAAAACCCTACATAGAGATTTTATACATAAAATACTAATGCTCATCTATTATTGGACAAGAGTTTCAAAACTGGGGTAACAGTAACAAATTCATTTAAACCTGGGTTTGTGTATGCCCATGTTCTTAACTGCCAATAAAGTTCGTTTACTTCCAAGTGAGTCTGCCAAGGACCACTAAAATTATCAATTAGAGACTTCCCTAAAACTGCAAATTTAAAACAATGTCCTGGACTGGCCAAACTATGCCTAGCCAGTGCATTGTTAACATCTTGTTTAGTTATTGCATAAATATGCTCATAAATCCGCTGTTTAAATTTTCTTTTTGTTTTTCCGATGTAAAAAGCGGTGCATTTTTGACATAAAGCTGCATATACGACTCCGACAGACTCGCAACTAAACTTCCCCGTTATTTTATATACCTTATCTCTAATTCTAACCTTTGACTCAGTAAGAATATACTTACATTGGTTGCAGGAACCACATTTCTTGGTTCCTCCAATGCATTGATTAGTGGGCTTTGATTTAGATTCGAGCATACTTTTTAAATTTTGCCCTCTTCTAAAAGTAATCTTTGGAATTTCTCCTAATCTTTTTGTTAGAAATGTATCTTCAGTAATAATGGCCCAACATTTGTTGAGCACTTTTCTAATTTCCTGGTGGTCTACTGAATATGTACAAAAAAACCTCAAATCAGATTCAATTGGATAAACATTTGTGAGACTTAATATAGGAGAAACTTCAGAAACATCATCCAAAACCATGTCTTCAGTACCTAAAATTGGTTTATAAAAGCCTACTCTTCTTTTAATAATAACCTCTGATTTTGTATCATTCAATAACCAGTCAGGATACCCTCTGTTAGCAAACATATTGCTCAAAAATTTGCATTCCTGCACAAAATCATCAAAGTCCGAGACCATCCTGGCCGCCCGTACCATCTGGCCTTTAACTACGGCCTTCTTTTGGTAGCCAGGATGGGAACTCGTAAAGTGCAGGAATGCATTAGAGTAGGTTGGCTTACGATAGATGAAACTCTGATACCTACATTTCTTCAAGTCTTTCCTGACTAAAATGTCAAGAAAGCTAACACTTAATTCTTGTACATTATGTGTAAATTCCAAAAACGGCGTCTTTTCTGTGAGTGAATCTAGAAACTTAGGTATAAGTGATGGACAAGCCTTCCATATGAAGAACATGTCATCCTGGTACCTAGTGTACCAGGTGACAGAAGACTTAAAACAGGGGTCAGTAAAAAGAACATTCTTTTCCCAATAGGCTAGTACCCCATTAGCGAAGCTCCCTCCGCAAGGTGATCCCATCGCCACTCCTGATTTCTGCAGGTAGATGTTATTATTAAAGGACAAAAAATTGTTACTTAATACAATCTCAAGTAAGATCTCAACTACATAAATTACATTGTCATCTACTTTCCATTCAAGTAGAAGTTCACGTATCCATTGGATGCCTAACATCTGGGGTATGACTGTATATAAGTCCTTAATATCCACTGTCAGAAACCAGGAGTTAGCTTGAAACGGGATCTTACTTAGTTCCTGGAGAAAACTCCAGGAATCCTTACAAATGTGCACTTCTTTAGCTATTAAAGGTCTTAAAATGCTGTCAATATATTTAGCACAAGGTATAGTAATGGACCCTCGACCGTCAACTATAGGACGGAATGGTGGATGCTCCAAAGATTTATGAATCTTTGGAATGCAGAATAAGACCGGCAATCTTGGGGCTGCAACATTCAAATAATGGTATAGATCTAAGTCAATGCAGTTCTCAAGGAAGAGGTCTTCTATTAAACCTCTTATCTTAGCATAAGCTTTATTAACTTCATTGATACTAGAGATTTGGTATCTATCAGTTTCTAACAAGAGAGTCATACTTTGGATATACACACATTTATTCATAAAAAACAAACCACCTCCCTTGTCGGGCTTCATTACCCTGATGTAACAATTTTTCAGTAATTCCAAAAACTGGTTTTCCTCTCTTGTGGTGTTGTAATACCTTTTACTAGGGGGGTGGTTGGTCTTAAGTGCTCTAAAATCATATTCACACATCTTCTCAAATAAACAGAGGGTGTCATGCAATGGGGGGTTATAGACGCTAGGAACTCTAAGTGTACCTGGGTGGGAAAAACTGTTACCCATTAAGATTTTCAAATTTAGTTTTCTCACAAATAATTTAAGGTCAACCAATAATTTGACCAAGTCGAATGGCTTATCAGGTACAAAAGATAACCCCCTAGAAAAAAATTCAACCATATTAGAGTCAATGTGAAAGGAAGTATAGTTATATATTTTAAAGTCCCTTTTTGAATCAGTAATGACCTCTAAGTCAGAAAACCGGTCGATCATCTCTTGCGCTGACCCTTCCGGTTCTTGTAATTGTTCTGATTGGTCCTGTTCTGACCATTTGTTTGTTTGTTCTTTCCGTTGCTGTTGCCCCTGAAAAAACCCTGCTGGTGGGTTCCATTAGCACAGTTGTTAACTACTTCTTCGTCAAATTCATCCCTAATGTCATTGTCAACCCGTGAGGTATTAGAGTTGGGGGGTTTACTGGCATTACTACGTAGCCTCTCGCTACGACGAAGGGGCAATGGCTGTAGGTTCCCTTGAGACTCTTGAAATACCTCATCTTGGTTGCTAGATTCTTGATGGCTACTAGATGGGTTTGTCGTGTTCAAACCAGTACTCTCTGTTTTATTAGCCAACAATGATGGTCGAGGGTAGGCTTTATGAAGACGGTATTCAGTAATGTCTCTACTAATTTTCTTTCTTTTATTGCTGGTGAGTTTTTTAATAGTTGCATCAATACTGCTAAAGATACGCAAAAATTCATATTTATACCTAAAAAACTCAGGGTCCCCTTTAATAGTTTGCTCTAAGTTCACAAGATCAATCATAGTCACGTCAACCTCTTTTTGATATTGTACAATCATAATGTTCATATAATCAAAACCTTGCTGGTCAAATAAGGTTAACAGTTCATTGTGAAATTCTGAGCCTTCAACAAGACCCACTGGAAAACGCCATTGGCGTAACCCTTTAGGGACCAGTTTTTTTGTGAGACATTCTTTCAAATAAGAAATTTCAAGCTGCAGTTTCCTGCACTTGAAAAGTTTAGAGTCAAAGGTATTAATTAATGAAGTTAAGTCACTTACGTTTTCTAAATCATTATCGGAACTTACTTCAGTGACTTCATCTTTGAAAAAGTCCGTATAACTCAGGAATTTGTTAATAGAAGGACTTACTGAGTCTTTAGCACCAAGGCAATCGTTCCTGTCTCGTTCGCCATTCCTCATCGATGTTCTGTTCATTTGACCAGGTGGAATTTCTGAACTATCACAACTTCGTGATAAAAAGTATGCTCGAATCTAAATCAAAGCCCACTAATCAATGCATTGGAGGAACCAAGAAATGTGGTTCCTGCAACCAATGTAAGTATATTCTTACTGAGTCAAAGGTTAGAATTAGAGATAAGGTATATAAAATAACGGGGAAGTTTAGTTGCGAGTCTGTCGGAGTCGTATATGCAGCTTTATGTCAAAACTGCACCGCTTTTTACATCGGAAAAACAAAAAGAAAATTTAAACAGCGGATTTATGAGCATATTTATGCAATAACTAAACAAGATGTTAACAATGCACTGGCTAGGCATAGTTTGGCCAGTCCAGGACATTGTTTTAAATTTGCAGTTTTAGGGAAGTCTCTAATTGATAATTTTAGTGGTCCTTGGCAGACTCACTTGGAAGTAAACGAACTTTATTGGCAGTTAAGAACATGGGCATACACAAACCCAGGTTTAAATGAATTTGTTACTGTTACCCCAGTTTTGAAACTCTTGTCCAATAATAGATGAGCATTAGTATTTTATGTATAAAATCTCTATGTAGGGTTTTATTTACATTTTATTTGATAGAGTTTATATATATATTTTATATCACATATATATATAGGTGTGTGTATATATACATTTATATATACATACATATATATATTTTTAAAAAAATGTTTAAAAAATTTTTTTACATGTGATGTAGAGTCCTGATTTAATCAATGTGTTGTTAATTTAATATAATATATTTAATATATTTATTATATATTATATATTTTAATATTTGAAATAGATATGTATTGCAGCCACACACAATCGAGGATTTACATGTGTTTGTGATGGCATATGTGGTTGTAAGTGCGTGTATGTGTGCTATGGTCAAAAGTTGTATTTGTTCTGCTGTCCTAGGTTTTAACATTATGTAAAAGTGATTTTCCTTTAATTTAACAGGCAGTTTTTAGAATTGTACGTAATTAATCAATTAACTGTTTGTATATAAACTAGGTCTGTTGGCTTGTTAATTTGTCTGATGAAGGTGGGACACTGTGCTCACCGAAAGCTTGGTTTTGTACTTTGCTCACGTAATTGTAGAGATTAAACTGATCCTGGGAGTGTTCACCTGCTTGGTTTGCTTATTTCTCCATTAAAAATAATAATAATAATAAAAACATTGAACAAAATTTTTTTTTT
The DNA here is from genome assembly GCF_019279795.1 of Protopterus annectens. Classification (NCBI taxonomy): domain Eukaryota; kingdom Metazoa; phylum Chordata; order Ceratodontiformes; family Protopteridae; genus Protopterus; species Protopterus annectens. The sequence continues at coordinate 1,802,552,314 of NC_056741.1, read as the reverse complement.
TTGCATGGTGATAATCCACCTGCAGCTCATCTCCTACTTAAATACTCCGTCTCTGAGATCACACTACAGAGGGGAAAGAGCAGACCCCTATTCCCCAGTGTACTACAATCTCAGAAAATAATAGCCTGGCTATCTGAGATCTGTAAATATTCAATCTTTTTTGCCAGTCATTTCTACACTTGAATAAATGACAGTTGAAGCAATTTAATAGAACCTATGTACATATATATATATATATATATATATATATATACATGTATATGTTTATAGGTTCATAGGTGTGCACTAGATTAATGGCCCTGGAGCCTTTACAAGCCTAGACAATAGGATTACCCTGGCATCGTGCCACCCAACCTTAGTTCCCAGTGCCTCTGTCAAGTAGAGCCACTGGAGTTATTCCTGGGGGTGAATTTTCTATTTCCCATCCACTCATCAAGATTTCTCTTGAAGAGGACCAGTGAGGTGCTCTGTTTGACATGTATGGGAAGTCTATTCCATAGTATGGGCAGTCTCTGGGTTATGAACCTGTCCCTCCAGCATGTTCTGTTGATTGTGGTAATGAGTTAGAGGTCTCTGGAGCATGTGGTGTGGAGGGATCGGGATTTCTTTAGATGTAGCATTTCTAACAGATCTGGGTAATACATAGCTTTGTAAGTCAAGCAGAGATCGCCTCTAAGTAGGCGATATGAGACAGAGAATAGTTGGAGTTTTTTGAGTCTGCCCATATAGGACAATTGTTTAAGGCCTAGGATCCTCTTTGTGAGGTACTTTTGTGCCCTCTCCCATTGTTACAGGTGTCTAGTGAGGTACATGCCAAATGGGGCATTGTATTCGATGATTGGCCTAATGAGGGAAGAGTAGAGTGAGACAATGACCTCTTTCTTCCTGGATGCAAAACCCTTAGTAATTAGATGTGCCACATAGAAGGACTTTCTGACCATAGTGGCAATGTGGTGGTCAAAAGAGAGGTTGCTGTCAACCTGTGTTCCCAGATGCCTTATAATGCCTTCTGTGTTCAGTGGACTACCATCAATGTGGTAATTCATGGGAATCAGGTTTTTCCCATAGGGGATGACGACACATTTTTTGGCATTGAGCTTAAGGCCATGGTTCTGACACCAGTCATTGGTCTCAGTGAGGCCTTTCTGTAGGATGTCAACATCACTTGGGGTGTTAATAATAGTTCCCAACTTGCAATCGTTTGCGAACTTTGTCAGCCAGAGTCTCTTTGTATTGGCCTGGACTTCAGAGAAGTAGATACTAAACAGGAGAGGACCCAGGACTGAACCCTGTGGGAATCCATTCGTGACTGGTCAGCAGTCTGATTTGGAGTCAGCTACTTTCACATTGTGGGTTCTATCTGTGAGCCAGTTTGCAACCACATAGTGATATACAAGTTGATGCTTAGCTTAGTAAGTTTTTGTATGATTCCTGAGTGGGGAATGGTATCAAAGCCCTTGGCCAGGTCAAGGTAGGCTGTATGAACCACCATGCCTTCATCCACAGCTCTGGTGACTGACTCAAAGAAGTCGAAGAGGTTGAGCAGGCATGATCTGCCCTTCACAAAACCAAACTGTGTGGGATCAAGAGTTTGGAGATTCCCTATATCTTGTTTATTAGGTCCATGATGATGATGCTTTCCATAGCTTTGCATATCAGACTCATCAGGCTAATGGGGCAATAGTTCCCAGGGTCTATAATTTCTCCTCCTTTGTGGAGAGGGATGACTGTAGTAGTGCGCCATTCGGTAGGGGCAAAGCCTGAGGTAAGGCTCTGAGTGAACAGAGCACACATGTGAGGTGCCAGTTCACTCTGTAGTTCATATAGAACACAGCCATGGATATTGTCAGTTCCCATAGAAGCTGTATTCCTAGACTTGGAGAGTGCTGTTTTTACCTGTGCAGCAGTAATACCGGGTACCTGGCAATCTACTGGTATTGTGGTTGGTCCTTTGGGGAGGGGTAAAGCTGGCACTGAAGCTGTCACCAGTATATTGGCAATATCTGTTGGCTCAGTATAGGAGGTACTATTGTGCAGTAGCTCAGAGCAAATCTGGGTATTGCCGTGGAGATTCTTTACATAACTATAGAAAGCCTTGTGGTTGACTTTACTATCTGCTGCAATCCTGTTTTCATAGCTAGCTTTAGAGGATTTGATGAGGGATCTCAGCTTTTTTGTTGAGGCTGATAAGGGAGTTTTTCCAGTCTTGGGACTTCACCTTATTCCACATCAGTTTCTTCCTTCTGTTGTAGAGTTTGTTTATGGCAGGGGACCACCAGATTGGCTTCCTTTTTTGGAGGAGAGAGTCTTGGTTCTATTGAATATGACGAGATCCATGCATTTATGTACTTGTTCGTACAGTGCATTGGTATATGATTCTGCGGTCATGCAACTATTGTCCATTTTCATGGGTGTCATGAAGTTAGCCACCTCTGTTTTTAGGAGCCCAAAGTTAGCTTTGGAGAAGTTTTTCATGATGTTTACCTTTGCGGGGGTGGGCGGGATGTGTATTTCCAACGTGATTAGTTTGTGGTCGGATCTAACCATGGAGGAGTTGACTATTGGTGTAGAGCAACGGTCACCCATGTTAGCAGTGACCAGGTCAAGGATGTTGCTATCTCTAGTGGGGGTAAGAACAAGCTGGTCCAGGGCATTGGAATTAATGAATTCCAGAAAACGTTGGGCAAGTGTTTTGGTACATGAGTAGTTTTCCCAGTTAATGGAGGGGTAGTTGAAGTCACCCAATATGAGAGTGTTAGGTTGGACCATAATATTCTCCAGGGTACTTAGGAATGTGGAGAGTGAGTCTTGGGACATGGTTGGGGACATATAGCAGGCTATGACCTGAATTGCTGTCTTACCCAATGTTAGCTGCACCTGAAGTATCTCTGATGCGTTATGTTGGGCTACCAGTCTGAAGGTGTGTGCATCCTTTCTGAATATGGAAACACCACCATCTTTGAAGCTTTGGTCTAGGTTCTGGGGCCAAAAGGTGTGGAATGAGTTGTAGCCTGGTAGTCTAGGGGTGCTTTCTGCTGCTTTAAACCAGGTCTCTGTTACAGCACAATTATCAGTGTTCTCCATTTTAAGGAGTGCTTTGAGTGAGTGCATTTTGAGATTTAGAATTCTAGCATTGAGCAGCATGACCCTCAGATTGCATTTGTTTGTAGTTGTTACGGCGGTAATTTTGTCTTTGGAACACCACCTAAAAAGGCACTATACGGGTGGCAAGAGCCTTGGCCAGTATTCTGAAGTCCAGTGGTGACAGATGCAGGCCATCTCTGGCAAAGCATCGAGGTCTGTCAGTCATGTTATCCCAGGTAGACAGATACTGGATCCCCTTAGAATGACACCAGAAACATAGCCAATTGTTGAAATCAAACATTTTCTGCTTCTACTGTTGTATCATTCTGGGTGATGGTAGGATGCTGTTCAAGGCTAGGGTCATACCCACCTGAGATCTCCGCTGTTTGGGTAGATTTTATTGAGAGCCACTGCGAAGGTGGGTGTGTGGTTTTGTTTTTATGTGAAGGCAGTGCTGGTGTGTGTTCTGGAGGGCTATGTGTTCCATGTGGTGTGGTGCAAGTGTTGACCTTCTCCTCTTGACCAGCTATTTCGGTCTTGGCTGGAGAGTGCATGGCTTCCAATTTGGATATATAAGTGCATCTCTATATATACCAGTAGCTTAGTAAAGGTGGGGAAAAATGGGCATATGCCCTAGTGCAACCTATTAGAGGGTGCAATCTGAATGCCTTTCTTACCTTCTTTCTGTACCGACATTTCAGAAAGCAACTTTTTTGTGCTGTTGGTCATAGGGTGGGGGAGTATGCTTCAGACTGCTTTGATCAGTCTATCAGACCATTTCCTTTTTGTTTTTTTTGTTTTTTTTTTCTTCCAATGAAAAGGTGGTACGGACGGGGCATGTGTGCTTCAGACTGCCATGAGCAGTCTACTGAAGATTTTATTGGGGCACTTCCCTTTTTTCTTTGCTCTTTATTATTAGTAAGGGAGTGGGGTGCTAGTTTAGGGACAGATTACTGAGTGAGCCAGCTACACTTCTGATATATATATATATATATATATATATATATATATATGTGTGTGTGTGTGTGTGTGTGTGTGTATATATATATATATATATATATATATATATATATATATATATATATATATATATATATATATATATGTGTGTCTGCATATATTTAAAAGAACCAAAGATTAGATTTATACATGGGTTCCATCCTTATGGCTGATTGTGTATTTGGTCGACAGCTGTTTAGTTGAGTGTTTATGATCTACTAAACATCTGGTTGACAGGTGTCCAAAACTAAACACTTTACCTCATGCTTGTGTGATTTCAGAGTTAGCATATTTAAGTAGTGGGGGGAGGTAAGGGGGGCTTGTCCCACCATGCTAAAAATGATGTTTTCATTTGTTTTGATTTTATTTAATTATTTTTACATGTGCCAAGGCTGTTTCTCAGTACATGCATAACTGCTTGTCAATGCTTTATATATATATATATATATATATATATATATATATATATATATATATATATATATATATATGTGTGTGTGTGTGTGTGTGTGTGTGTGTGTGTGTGTGTTAGTCAAAACACTCAAAACATAATGATGTAGTAGTCATTCTTCAAGAAATTTCCTCTGTGCATGCAAAAATAAATCCTTCTCTTTTGGAGGGACAGTGTCTCCAACATCTTTAGTAAGTATATATATTCTAATTCTGAAATCGCACATTACTGGAGAAAGAGCATATTCCCTAACATTGATAATGTAGTGATCTTGTACAATTGAGTAACATCTGTTTTGTTGACCAAACGGTTTTGACAAAACAGTTGTCAACTTTAAACAGTCAACCAGATTAACAGCTCCTCTCTCTCTTTGAATATATCTATCTATATCTATATCTATATCTATATCTATATCTATATCTATATCTATATCTATATCTATATCTATATCTATATCTATATCTATATCTATATCTATATCTATCTATCTACCTATCAATATGTGTGTGTGTATGTGCATATATATATATATATATATATATATATATATATATATATATATATATAAATGTATACATGGATTACATATGGTTTACATGTGTATATATATATATATATATATATATATATATATATATATATATATATATATATATATATATATATATATCACCCCTGTTAAAATGCCAGGTTTTTGTGATATAAAAAATGAGACCACAGTAAATCATTTCAAAACTTTTTCCCACCATTAATGTGACCTATAATCTGTACAATTCAATTGACAAACAAATCTGTTAGGGGGAAAAAATATAAAAAATAAAAACGTACAATACGCTGGTTGCATAAGTGTGCACACCTTTAAACTAATACTTTGTTGTATGTGCACACCCTTAAACTAATACTTTGTTGAAGCACATTTTCATTTAATCACAGCATTCAGTCTTTTTGGTTAGGAGTCTATCAGCATGGCACATCTTGACTTGGCAATGTTTGCCCACTCTTCCTTGCAAAAGCACTCCAAATCTGTCAGATTGTGAGGGCATCCCTTGTGCACAGCTCTCTTCAGGTCACTCCACAGATTTTTTTGAACCATTCCAAAACTTTAATTTTCTTCTAGTGAAGCCATTCATTTGTTGATTTAGATGTATGCTTGAGGTAATTGTCATGTTGAAAGGCGAAATTCCTCTTCATCTTTCTATCAGATACCTGAAGGCTTTGGGACAAAAGTGACTGGTATTTGGGACTGTTCATAATTCCCTCCACCCTGACTAAAGCCCCAGTTCTAGCCAAAGAAAAGCAACCCAAAGCATGATACTGCCACCGCCATACTTCATCGTGGGGATGGTGTTCTTTTGGTGATGCAAAGTGTTGTTTTTGCAACAAATGTACCTTTTGGAATTGTGGCCAAAAAGTTCAGCCTTGGTCTCATCCGACCATAACACATTTTCCCACATGCTTTTGGGAGCTTGATGTATTGTTTTGCAAATTTTAGCCACCACTGGATGGTTTTCTGTGTAAGAAAAGTCTTCCATCTTGCAACCCTACCCCATAGCCCAGACATATGGAGAATAAGGGAGATTGTTGTCACATGTAGTACACAACTAGTACTTGCCAGAAATTCCTGCAGCTCCTTCAGTGTTGCTGTAAGTCTCTTGGCAGCCTCTCTGACCAGTTGTTGTCTTTTCATCAATTTTGGAAGGACATCCAATTCTTTGCAAAGTCACTGTTGTCCCATATTTTCTCCACTTTTTGATATCTGTCTTCACTGTGTTTCATGGTATAGCCAATGCTGTGGAAATTTTTTTGTACCCTTCTCCTGACTGATACCTTTCAACAATAAGATCCCTTTGGTGCTTTGTAAGCTCTCTGCGAACCATGGCTTTTGCTGTAGAAGGCAACTGAGCAAATGTCAGGAAAATCCTACTAGGACAGCTGAACTTTATCTGGGGTTAATCAGAGTCTCTTTAATTGATGGCAGGTGTGCCCCAAGAAGACTGAATATTGTAATTAAATGAAAAGGTGCTTCAACAAAGTATTAGTTTAAGGATGTGAAAACACAACAAAGTATTAGTTTAAGGGTGTGCACACTTATGCAACCAGCGTATTGTACATTTTTTATTTTTTATATTTTTCCCCTAACAAATTTGTTTGTTTTTCAATTGATTTGTACAGGTAATAGGTCACATTAAAGGTGGGAAAAGTGAAATGATTTACTGTGGTCTCATTTTTTAATATCACAAAAACCTGGCATTTTAACAGGGGTGTGTAAACTTTTTATATCCACTGTATGTATATATATATATATATATATATATATATATATATATATATATGTATATATATGTATATATATATATATATATATATATATATATATATATATATATATATATATATATATATACATATATATAGTTATGCAACAGGTGACTGACAGAACTTACATCACATACAGTTCCATTGATCACATAATGATTGAACAGACTTACTTCTTTTATGTGTTTTTTGCAGGGGGTCCAACCTCAGTGCATCCCCAGCACACCTGCTACTTTATATATGCTAAGTCTATGGCAGCACAACAGTATGGAAAGAATGGAACTCTAAAGTCTAAACACATTCAAGAGCCTTACAGCACACTGATGTAGCTGCTTGGCAACCAACTGTATTCGATTAATAGGTAATCTAAAAATATGTACATCGATCATAAAGAGTATGTATGCATCTACTGTATATCTATTAAGCTGAAGTCCAGCACACCAAAATTTAATACTCTTCAGTGATTTATCGAGGTAGCTCATACAACTCATGCTGACTTCTTCCATGAAGACTTAATTTCACAAACAGAATCTTCAGTGCATGATCTGAAACTATCACTAAGTGCATTTTTATATAGCTAACTGACAATATTAGCCTGCATTCCAGAATTTAATATTCATGTCATATTAACCATCCTATGTTATAATCATAAATAATTTTAAATACCTTAATTCAGTCCAAGTTTATAAATAGCACCGATATTAATTATTCATAATTTCACTTATCTGATCAAGTACTTCCTGTTTCCTTCTATTATTTATACAGTTTCCCTAACCTATCATTTTCTCAAAACAAAAAGTTGCTTTTTTATGTACCAGTTTGTTTGTACAAGGCACTCTTTTCTCTTCTACAGTTAACATCATTCATATGTAAAGATAATTTATTTATCCATAGTCTTGGTGCTTGGTTTGTATAAAGAGCTCAGCATGATCATAAGATCGCATAAATAATCCATTCATTGTCAAATGATATCAGTTGTCTTTGTTTCATAAGTTTTGTTTGTAAAAAGTTTGACTTAGATACATTTTTTACAAAATGTATGTCTCCCACAAGGAAGAGATCATATGTATAGGGCCAACAGTGTGTGACTATCATTTTGCATTCCTGAATATTTATACAATGCCAGAGATTCTCTCATAGTTCCACCTCTACTGTAGCTGAACCTGCATTAATGTGTCAAAACTTCTTGAAAAAGGGGGGTTTCTTTGAAAGATATCAGTGCTTGTTAAAAAGCTTCTTAATTTTGGAAGAATTATCATCGTCACAGATGTTAATGTGTTCATTGTTTTAGATTTATACTTTAATATATGGGGCAGCAAAGTGGTGCAGTGGTTAGGGTTGTCACCTCACAGCAAGAGGTTCTCCGGTTAGATTCTCGGTCGGATTGCTTTCTGTGCAGTGTCTGTGTGTCCTCCCTGCATTTGCATGGGTTTCTTCCAGGTGCTCCAGTTTCCTCCCACATTCCAAAGACATGCATCTGGAGTGTTTCTCCTCGGGCCTCCACTGAAAATGGGCTCTGTCCCAGTTGGACTTTACTGGTAAACAAATATTAAATAAAGAAAATAAAATATATCATCTCTGTTTTCATTAGCAGCTAAAATATGGGCTGACAACATCTTTCTCTTTGTAACCTTGTTTTGTAAACATTTTATCTGAATCACATGTTGTTTGTCTTTTTGGCTTTTCCCAGTTAGGGGTCACCACAGTGGAACTCCGGTCCGCTAATGATTGGCAGTAGATTTTTTTATGGTGCCGAGTTGCCAGCCCAATGTCTAACCTTCAGCAAAGGCACGCCCATTCACGCATGTCTTTCGGCAGCCACTCGACCACGGGGAGGACATGCAGACTCCACACAGAAGGCATTCCAGACGTGAATCAAACAGGAGAACCTCTTGCTGTAAGGCAACAATGCTACCGCTGTACCACCGCGGCTTCTATCTGAATCACATGTATTAAATTCAAAATCCTTCTCTTAACTATAAATACTCCCTCAGTCTCAAATATTGTTATTTTAAGATATTCCTGATTATATCTTTGGGATGGCAACTAAAAGCTTTTAAAACAATTTTTGGTGAAAGACTTTCTATGCAGAGAGGTATGAACAGACCCATCTAGTAAATTAATTACAGTAACATTCAAAAAATCAATTGCAAGCAATTCATCTCCAGCAGTAAATCGAATGCCAAACCTTTTAGAATTTAAATATTTCCCAAACAAAGGGTATGAGTTTTTGGTTTCTCACTGAAGATTCTGGAAGGTACCAGGCAGTAAGAAAATGATAGATCCAAACAGACCTGCAGTTCTAATTTAACAGTGGAAGATCTTGGCTAGCTGCATGAGCCTGTGGTGAAGTATTGTTCCCTAATCATTGTTCATTAGTGTTTAAATTACAGAAAACAAAGGTAAAGTTTTGCCTGTCTGTTAGTGGCTGATGCCATATGCAATAACCAAATAGTGAATAAATTATTAAGACTTTTATCAGTGAATATGAGTTTTTACAGGAAGTTAGTGATTTGCATACTTACGTAGCCTGGCCATTGATTTTTAGCTACAGTGCATTAGAGCTGTTGAATTGGTACTATTATATAAGTAAAACTTTGATTATTGCTAAACTGCAAGCCAAAATCTGTATCATCAATAAAGGGCTGCATGCCGATTAGCAAACTGATCTTTGAAAGTGTCATGTGATTTATTTAACTTCCTGAATGTACCAGAGCCTGCTTATCTGCCCCAGTCCTAAGTACATGCCTCTCAACATCTTAGCTCAAGAAATCTGGACAAAGGGAAAGATTATGGGGGGTACAAAGGCTCAAAAATAAGGACAGATTTTAAATATTGCATTTTAAACTTCGAAAGTTGCTAAAATAATAGGTTTAGCATTGTCAAGCATTTTCTGAAGCATATGAAGTCTGAAATTCAAATGTCTGTCATTATTTAGTGACTTCAATCCTTAATAATTTTCTAGAAAGTCACAAAATTTAGAGAAACAGATAAAAAATAAGAGACAAAAATCTGGAAATTCTGTGAAAATCTGGACAGTTGAGAAGTATGTCCCAGTAGAATTTAAAATCTGCTATTTTGGGTGCCAGACTAGAGAAGTTTAAGGAGTCTTTATTAAAAAAATAAATAAATACACTATAAAAGAGGTCTTCTATTAACCATTCTGTATGATCATATTCTAATTAAGCGTTAACAAGTCAAAATTAGGTTGTTGGTACCAATTCAACAGCTCCAATGCATTAGGCTGCTACCTTATCTTTGTTTTTTTGGTGCCATCTACAGCTAAACCTTCTTCTGTTCAGGATCATAGTTAAGGAATAAGATGTTGAGCTGAGAAGTTTGCCATCAATGCAACAGCTCTGATAGATCCGGATGCTGCAACATACATTACACATTGTTTTCATAGTTCACCTAACTAAACCCCTCACATTTATTTAAATCAGAATTGGCTAAAATGAAGATACTGTTTTAGCTACATGTTACTATACACTGATCCCCAGTAATTGCTAAATGCCCCAAACCATATTTTATTTATACAAAATGAACATCAAACAGCTATATTAGGGTTATACAGAATAAAGCCCATTGCAATTATAATGTGTTTTCATGGAATTTATGAAATAATTCAATTAGCAAGTAAGCATATATAATTTATTTGATTAACTCTGTGTAACTTAACTGACCACCGATTAATTATTTAAGTTTCAACAGGTGAGGGCAATCAAGGTCACACAAATGCTGGAAAGGAGCAAAGCATTCTTCTTCATCTGATTCCCCTCACATTATTCTCGAAGAAGAGGACATAGATCCCCAGTCATCTTTAAGTATTTGTATGCTCAAGAAGAAGCATTCTCAACTTTGCAAACAGCTCATTTGCTAGATAACTAATTATTTTTTTAAGTGGAGGTAGTTGTACAATTTTGCCTAATAGCTTCTGTTTCCCAACTTGTAGTATTTCACCCTTATGTAATCGTGCTGCAGAGTAGGGCATACTTAGTTTTTAACCAGAGTTATTAATCCTTGTCTATCATTTACTTCTACCATATGTCATGCTCTTCACCATCTCCTCTCATATTGCTTTGGAACCAAATGCCTTTTCTCTGTCACTTCCGTGATGTACTGCGAGCTATATCCAGAGGCAAATTCAAAAAGACCAACCAGCAGACAGTGGCAGCAACTATAATGTTGTTGTGTCTTTCGGCTTATCCCAGTTAGGGGTCACCACAGCGGAACTCTGGTCCGCTAATGTCTGGTAGTGGATTTTTACGTGCCAAGTTACCAGCCCTGACGCACAACCTTCAATGAAGGCACGCCCATTCACGCCTCCACACAGAAGACGCTCTAGCTGACAATCGAACGGGACAACATCTTGCTGTGAGGTGACAACGCTACCGCAGTATTTAATATAAACACATAAGAATAGTATTAACAAGAATAAGCTAAACAGACCGGTTTCAACTAGTATCCTACATAGCCTTCATCAGTCTAATGATATACAAACAGCTCATCCTTTAAATACATTTGGTGTGACCAACTAAAGATGTTCATTTAACCCAGGTGCAAATAGCCCTCCTAATTGAATTATCCATTTCTTCTCTTTTGTATTTAGTAATTCATTCCAGCCTGATTTATTGGATTTAGTTACTAGGATCTGATCAATTATAATAAAATGAAATCATGCATTTCTATGTGACACAATATGTTTATACAATGCATTGGTATTTCTCTGGTGTTTAATGTCACTGAAATGTTCTGATAGCCTGTATTTTACTGGTCTTGACGTCTGACCTATATAAAATGCAGAGCATTTACAGACTGCAAGGTATATAACCCAGTCTGAATTGCAGTTATCAAAAATGGGATATCATATACTTGGCTTGTATTCTTACTACTGAAACTTTTTGTTTTCAGTATTCTGGGACAATATGTACAGTGACCACATGGAAAGCAGCCTATTGCAATCTGTCCCTCAAGTGTACTTTGTAAACTTTCTTTTAACTTATAGGGTCCATGCTTATAATGATTAAAATGAGACACTAATTTTTTTCCTTTCCTAAAGGAAAATTGGCATCTATTCCCTATTATTCCAGAAAGTTTACTGTCTGCCATTAAAATATTCCAGTTACGCTGCACACTGTTCATTAGTGCCCCAGTATTCCTACTGAAAGTCGTAACAAACCTAAAGGTACTTTCTTGTGTGTCAACCTGACTTTTATATTGTAGGAGATTACTTCTCTCAATATTATCTACCTTATTCTTAGCTTGTAGAATATAACCTGCTTGTAACCCCTTTCTTTAAATCTGATGGTCAGGTCATCCCTGAAATGATTATATGTGTCATTCTCCGAGCATATATGTTTGATCATCATGTATTGTGATTTAAGAATATGTTTGCAAATATGTAGGGGATGATAGCTGGTGGCATGGAGAAGGGAATTATATTCAGGGAATTTACGGTAAACTTCTGTTATCAAAGTATTATCAGGAGCTTTGATAACCATAACATCCAGAAAAGTAATCCATTCTTTATCTTGGTTTACCGTAAACTCAATCCTCCATTTGTTTTCATTCAGATAACCAACAAATTCTTTAAGATGTTCCTCATCCGATCTCCATACTGTCCAGCAGTCATCTAAATATATTTTCCAGATGTCTGTTTCATCCATATACAGATTATGGGAGCTATCATATATAATTTGCTCCTCTATATATGCCATAAATAGATCAGCATATATGGGAGCAAATGATGTCCCCATTGCTGTACCTTTAATCTGTAGATAGCATTTATCCTGATAGAAAAATAAATTTTTAGTGAGCACATGCTCGGTGAGACAAAGAAGAAGAGTATTAAAGTCTTGTTGGTATAACTCTTACCTATATAGCCAATATTCTAATGCTTCTATACCAGCCCAGTGTGGAATGTTGGTATATAAGGCTTTGACATCTTGGGTACAGAGTAACCAACCTGCCACCAACTACATTTCAGAGATGACCTGAAGAAATTCCGTAGTATCCTTTAGTCGGCCCTCACCCATTTGAACAGAGGTGTTAAATATCTGGTAAGATATTGAGACAATGGTTCCGTAAGGGAGCCCTTTCCAGATACTGTAGGTCTACCTGGAGGGTTACAAAGGATTTTATGAATTTTTGGTAGGAAATATATATATACTGGTTGTTAGGATCCGAAATCATCAATTGTTTCCTAGTAGTATCAGTAATAATACCCTCTTCCACTGCTAAGGATAAAAAAAATCATCAATCTGCTTCTTGAAATGTATAATGGGATTGTATGTGAGATGTACATAATATCTGCTATTTGCATGTCGTTTATTGTCTTCCTGATCATATTGTTTCCAACCTTGCACCACCACTGCCCCTCCTTTATCAGCCCTTAAAATTACTATTTCATGGTTGTTTGCTAATCTAGAAATAGTAGTCATCTCAGCCTTAGATACATTACTATCCCCAACCTGGCTTTTCTTGGAACAAAAATGCAAATCTCTGAGGATGGAATTTTGGAATAGCAGTACATTATGATTCATTTGGGGGGGGGGGGGTAAAGGCAGATTTATGGTATCTAAAATCTTCATTTTTATTCGTAGATTCTTTATCCTGAAAAGTAATTTCAAGTTAAGATTTCTACAAAAAGCAGTCACATCTTTTGCAAAACTTTCCTCCGACACAAAAGAGCCAGGTATGAATAACAATCCTTTATTAAGAATATCTTCCTCCAAGGAGGAGAGGGAGTAAGATGATATATTCAACACATTTTCATTTACTGTTTCTGTACATACATCTGAAGCAACCCCACCATATTGTCTACATTTCCTGTATTTTCTACCCTCTCCTCTTTTTTGGTTTAATTCTAAAGGGATACTGGAATTCCTTCTCTTCTGTGCTGGTGATCCTGTGGATACTGGTGTATCTATCTCAAAGCCCGAGGAAGAATCTTCCCCTGAGGTATTTGTACCAGAAATGGAAGTTTTCTTAAGTATTGATCTTGGACGCATCCTTTTAGATGTATTTCTATACGGTTGTGAAAAACGGACATGTTTGTCCCTATCCCTAGTGAAGGGGTCCCCCCTTTCATAGTCTTCCAAATCCCTGAGATATTTCTTCTTTTTCCTCTCTTTTAGTTGTGTTTCTAATGTCATGAGATCTGTACTGAGCTTTTTAAGGCAAGAGGTATATGCAGGTTGTCCCTCATATTCTTTAATTTGTTCACACAATGTAGTAATGGCTACAATCTCTCCATCTATGGTCCTATCATGATATCCAACCAGAATTTCCACAAAATTCATTGTGGCTTTATGTTGTGCTTCCCTCCACTGTTTTAGAAGGACATCGTCTGGGTTATTGACCAATGGCTGTGTTTTAATTCTTAAGCCCCTAGGCATAATACCCTTAATCATATAAGCTTTAAATAGCTTATAGTGCCAAACATTATTTCGAAGAGACCTGATATGTTTGGTCAGTTTAATAAAAAGTGATTCACAAGTATCTTCCATATTGAGTAGGGTGGTCCCACTTTTTGATAAATTATCTGTTCCTATGCCAAAAAAAGCCAAATCATCTCGATCTGAGGAAAACACCCAAAACAGATTTGAAATATGCCAGGAGAATTAGGGCAGTGGATGTGTAACATATGCCGGCATATCTAGCTTGAATTTTGTAAAGAATTATATGTCATTTGTATATCAAACTGATTTTTACAGATGCTTGTATTGAAAAATGTATTAGTAAAGCTGCTTGTGTTAAAAATGTTCCAACAGTGTGTCCTGCTGGGCAGAAAAAGAAATATACATGTATTATTGTAACTGTTTAAATGTATATGTTTTAACAGAGGATACTGGAAGACAAGAAGTTAATCACAATCCTCCTGACTTTGGAAAATAGTAAGAAATTAAATAGTGGGCATAGGCCATAAAGATGTTATCTCACAGTTTTGAATGAAGCCAGAGATGCAATGTCTGTAAGAATTATGGTTTATTAGCTACTGTAGAAAAAGTAGAAGTGTTTTATGGTTTTATTACTTCTAGAAGCTGCAGCAGATCTTAGTAAGGCTCTGTGTATGTGTATTATTGACACCTATGTGCTAAATCTTGACAGCTTCTAGCCAAGGGGGGGGTTGCATGAGAACCAGAAGTCAGATGACCAGATGTATGTGATGTCATTCTGTAATCCATCACAAAAATAATGTTAAATACTAGGTGAGACTGAAGTCTCAGAGTCTTCTGTTTTTAGAACCTGACAAAGAGGTATAAATCACCTACTTCATCTTGCCTTGCTCTAGTAAGTAACCAGGGAGTAGTAATTCTTTAAATTAGGTAAATATAGTGAGATTAGTTAAGTGTTGTTGTTTCCTGTAACTGTGTGATCCTATCCACCTGTGTTATTTTTAATATTTCTGTGAGTGAAACTCTGGTGTTTATTATAAATATATATTTAGTATTTTCATGTTCTTTTATTATTTATCATTAAATATATTTAAACTTTTCATTGTGGCTGGTTCTTTAGAGAATATTTTAATCTTTGAGAGAACTTATATCTAATGGTGACACTGTGGACACTCCTGAAACCCAGGCTGTTTGGTCAACATTACCATTTGTATTAATATTAATTTCACTCGGTATAATTGGGTATCCTTGCACGATCCTTACAGCAGCTGGCTTTGGAGTGTCTGGTGGCAGTGGAACTACCTTATAGTCTGGACAGAAGGAGGCATAGCTAGTAAATCTGTGCTAGGCTTTCCCAGGATGTGTGTGTGTGTGTGTGTGTGTGTGTGTGTGTGTGTGTGTGTGTGTGTGTGTGTGTGTGTGTGTGTGTGTGTGTGTGTGTGTGTGTGTGTGTGTGTGTGTGTGTGTGTGTGTGTGTGTGTGTGTGTGTGTGTGTGTGTGTGTGTGCGTGCGTGTGCATGTGTGAAATCAAATCTCAAAGTGTATGTGTGTCAGCTACTTGGAACAGGGACACGGAGCACTGGTTTCACACAGAGGGAGCTGGATATCTTGGCTTGGACACTCATCTGAGGATTCAACACTACAGCTGTGCCAGTGGGGAGTCTTATTGGGGAGGGAGACACATAGAAAACCCAGACCCCGGACTAAGTGTGTTTCCTATGTGCTGTTAAGGGAAATTGTGCTTGATGCAGAGAGCTGCATCTAGAAATACTGGATGTATCCATTTTTGTTGTAAGTGAACGTCCCTCTTGAGTGCCATTGGTGAAGATTCAGGCTCCTTTATTGCTGGCCCCTGAATGGGGACATCACATATTGGTGAGCAGTGGTGTAGATATTAATTGAACTTCTGCAGCCCATAGGCAGTTGTTACTGAAGGTGTGTGTATTCTCAGCAGCCACAAGGTAAACATTCAGAGTTTCATTTCACAACAGTTTTATTCATTTTTTTGTTAATTTAGTTTAATAAGGGAAAGCAGGCAAATATGTCTGTAGAGGATTATGGCAAGCTGACAAAGAACCAGTTGGCCAAGGTATGTGAAGCCAAAGGACTGGTGCATGCCAACCTGACTAAAGGGAAAATTATTTCAGTCTTAGTCACAGCTCAGACCAGCAACCGGAGGATGACCAATCTAGTGATGGGAATATGTAGCCCTCAGAAACAGGACAATTCACCTTTTCTTCAGAGGACTTAAAAATCCATATGGAGTTAAAGAGACTTGAACTGGGGGCCAAACATTTGCAAATAGAATCAACAGAGAGAATGTAGCATTTGGATGCGAAAATGAGAAGCAGCGTCAACATGAGAGGGAGATGCTGACTCTTTGCCAGGGTCATGGAAGTAATGGGGAATGTAATAACTGAACCTCAAAATCAATAAAGGTCAGTAAATTTCTTCCACAATTTACAGAGAGTGATAATTTTGAAAGTTATATTCATATATTTGAAAGTGTATGTAAACAGTATTATGTTGACCAAGGGCTCTGGGTATGGTTCCTGACCCCCTTACTCCATGATAAGCTGCAACTGATGTTTCTAAATTGTCTGATATTGATTGTTTAAACTATGAAAAAGTAAATAAATGTTTACTTGAATGTTTTAAGAGCATAAATGCAAGGCAGATGAAAGTGTGTGTGATTATATTGCTGAGTTAAGCACTTATTTTTCATAGGTGTCAGGTCACCACTTTTGAAGGACTTGCAGACCTTTTGGTGAGGGAGCAAGCCCTTAGCCCTTTGCCTGAGGACATGAGAATCTATTTGGCAGACTGACAGTGTAAGGAGATCTCTGCTTAGCAAACCAGGCATCACTGCACTGGAAAGGGATACAAGCTGTTGCACATTGATAGAAGGGAACCCATGGTTAACTTTCTTGGGATGGTGTAAGCCAAGGAACTTTGTTGGCTAGGCTTATTTAGGCCCTTGGGCTGATAGCCTAGTACTTACCTAGGAACCTATGAACCTATGGTTGACAGCCTAAATCACCCCAACACAGTCCACCAGTAACAGGGGAAGCCAATAGTTCAAGTACACTGTCAGGATCAAGGGTTTAATGTTTTAAATGTAATCAGTGGGGCCAAATGTCATATAGATGTCCACTGAGGAATGTGAGGAATAATGGGGGGGAGGGGACCTGCAAGTGGGAATAACAGTATGCCAGTGGTAAGTTGTTTGGAGACAACAGGGGTACCAAACTATCATCCGAGTTATTATCCAATCTTAGTAGATGGAAAACAGGCCACTGCTAAGAGAGACACAGCCTCTGACATAACCATTGTGAAGCCTGCAGTGGTTAAAGTGGAGCAGTACTTGCTTGGGCAGTCCACTCCAGTCAGAGTTTTAGGAGGGACCCCATTCCAAATGCATTTGGCCAGGGTTTCCTTGACTTGGAGGGTTGAAAAGGAAGCAAGCAAGTAGGTGTGTTTGAGGGTATCCCTGCAGATGTCTTGATATGGATTGATTTTGATATTGCAGTACCTTGTGTGCATGAAGTTACATGCAGTCAAGCTTGGAGACAGGCATGTGGCTCTGGTAGCCTGAGGGAGTCCCAGAGAGATTTCACACATTAAACCAAGGCTGTTGAGGTGGCTGTTTCATTGAGGAAGTTACCCTGCAGAAGTGAGCCTGAAGGTGATCCACAGCTGCTAGGAGGTACTGATGTTCCCTTGGACAGAGTGACTGCAAGGACAGAGGTGAGTGGTAGTACCCAGTCTGACAGTGAGGCACCACTGTCAGAGGATACTAGACTTCTTGTGGAAGGAGAGCTGGAAAGAGTTTCAAAGATAGAGTTGAAAGAGGCTCAACTCTCGGACCCTACACTGAGAGGCTTGAGGGGAGGTAGCAAGGGAGGCTCCTGATTCTCAAGGAAAAGGGGAGTCTGTATACTGGAACAAAGGGTTACTGTATAGAGAGTGGACCCCTGAGGGGGGGGGGCTAGAGGGTGATGTAATACAGCATTTGGTAGTGCCTACAGCTTACTGTCTGGCATTTCTAGCCATAGCCCATAACATTCCTTTTGCAGGTCATATAGGCATAAAGCATACCAAGAGATGTATTATGCAGATCTTTTACTGGCCTAGGATTGCAAGGGATGTAACAGGGTACTGCAGGACCTGTGAGTAGTGTCAAAAAGTAGGCAAGGCAGGAGACTAAGTCAACACTACTTTGGTGCCTTTGCCTGTGATTGAGGAGCCTTTTCAGAGAATAGCTGTGGATATTTTAGGGCCTCTGAGTACCCCAAGTCCCACAGCAGGGTATGTTTCCCAAGAGAAATACTGACTTACAGAGGTGCAAATTTCATGTCAGACCTGCTGGCTTGTCTATGGAAGTGCTGTGGGGTGAAGCACCTAAAGACCATCCCCTACCATCCCCAGACTAATGGTCTTGTGGGAGGTAAACTGTACACTAAAGACTATGCCATGGGCATTTGCAGACCAGTGTAACAGAGAGTGGGTGAAATATTTGTCCCATCTGATGTTTGCATACAGAGAAGTACCCCAGGAATCCACAAGTTTTTCACCCTTTGATTTGCTGTATGGGCATAGGATAAGGGGGACATTAGATTTGATTTGTGATGAGTGAGAGGGTGAGTATGAATCCCACAAGGAGTCTGTTGTGGTATATGTCCTAAACCTCAGGACAAGGCATAGGGAGCTCATGGGTTTGGCCCAGGAGAACCTGGCAGGAGCCCAACTGTAGAAAAAGTTCTGGTATGACAGGAATGCTCCTGCCCGAGAGTATGCTGTGGCACAGCAGGTTATGTTTCTCATTCCTGTCAGACACATTAAACTGCAGGCAGCTTGGGAGGGATCCTTCATAGTGGTAAGGAAGGTCAGTGATGTTAACTACATGGTAGAACTAGGCTAGGCAGGAAGCAGGGGCACAAATTGTATCATGTTAACATGATGAAGCCTTTCCATGATAGGGAGGCCTTGGTGCTGGGTATTTGCAGTGAATGGCAGGAGTTGTCTGAGGGGGATCTGGTGACTGATCTCCGGAGAGAGACTGTGACTGACATCTCAGTGGAAGGAGTAGCAATGTCCCAGTGGGTATCCTCTACCCAGATTTATGAATTCCAAGCAGTGTTACAGGAGTTTAAAGGCATTTTCATGAGGAAACCTGGATGCACCCACCTGGTGTGGCACCATGTGCATACAGGACCCCAAAGGTTTATCAGCCAGGCCTCTTACAGGGTGCCTGAGCAAGTCAGTCACACTAGGAGGGAGGAGATACAGAAAATGTTGGAACTGGGGGTAATCCAGTAGTCCAGCAGTCCCTGGGCCTCCCCAGTGCTGCTGGTATCAAAGAAAGATAGCAGCACCTGTTTCTATGTGGACTATAGTAAATTAAATAGTCACACAGAGTCAGATGCTTACACCATGCCTAGGACAGATGAAGCCTCAGAGCAGCTGGTTGAGGCTAAGTATCTGACCACTATTAAACTGACCATGGGCTACTGGCAGGTGCCCTTGACTCCCACTTATAGAGAGAGGTCAGTCTTTGTGATTTCTTTCGGATTATACAAGTTCACAAATATGTCCTTTGGGAAGAGAAATGCCCTAGCGATCTTCCAGAGGGCTGCATCTGGAAATACAGGGTGTATCCATTTTTGTTGCAAGTGAACGTCCCTCACTAGTACCAGTGGTGAGGATTCAGGCTCCTTGATAGCTGGCCCAGATTGGGGATATCACAACCTCTTCCATCCATTATTATATGTAGTGGGACCCAGTTGAAGTGTCTGCCAATTGCAGGGGCCTCTGTTCACCTAGCTGATTGATTTTTGCAGAACCTAATGGGAAAAGACCCCCTTCCTTCCACTATTCTATGAGAGGCTTTACTGTGATTTGCAGAACCTAATGGGGAAAGATCCCTTTCCTTCCACTATTCTATGAGAGGCTTTACTGTGATGTGCACCCTACCCCATTCCCTCCCACCCCATATTGTGTTAACCACTTCCCCAAATACCACTAACCAGTCTGCTGCTTTTTATGTCACTTCCTGTCCAATTACTATGTAATGACTTTCCCATTAATTAGATTGGCTACAACCCTGTATATACTAGTACTCCTGTCTGATCATACCTACCTTACTGACAATTTTCCCTGCAATACTACATGGAAACCAAACAATATTACCTAGAAATCAACAGATACCACAAACAAAGCTAACTGACATATTGAAGTATGTGTATATGCTCTGTTCAAAAATTCAGTAAAATATTGCATGGGTTCATAGGTAAGTAGTATGCTGTCTGCCCTTGCAGGCTTCTCTAACCCTAGCCAATTTCCCTTTCAGAGGTAAGAATCAAAACCTCTATCTTGTGTCTGTGAGGTAAACACCTAAACCATTATGCCAACCTTCAACTCCCAACTGTTCATTTATAAGTTTACAGGTAAGCACTGGACTAGCTAGCCTTTTGGGCCATTTTAAGGCTAGCTAATTTCCCTCAAGGGTGAGAATCAAACCCTGTACTTTGTGTCTGTAAAGTAAACACCTTAGTCATTATGCCAACCCCAAGCTGCAGTACATTATGCAAGTCTTAGCTACTAAAGAAAAAGAAATTACATTTGGGAAAAAATAAACAGATTCTTATACAGACTATTTTGTCTAATACAGAAGCTTAGAATGTAAGAGATATTCAACTCAACCTAGGTTCTTTAAGCAGCTACAACAACCCTATTTTCACTCCATAAATCTCAAACAGTAACACACCCCTAAAATAGCAAGCCTCAACCCTTTTCATATAAACAACAAATTGGCATTATTCAAACATTGAATCCAACCTCATAATGCTCACATTATTGCCATAACTGAAAACTGGGATAAAGACCACTTCTGCCACTCTGCTTTCATTAGAGGATATGTCAGCATCCTAAAAAATAATATGCCTGATACAAGATGTGGAAGAGGCATTAAGCTTCTTAGTAGAAAAAGGCCCCCACTCAAAATAATTAACCATACATCAGCCTCATCTAAGGATGACAGTATCCCCAAATTGATACTTAGTCAGATAACTTTTAGGAAAAAAGTTGAACCTTTTTATAGGTGTACACATTCCACCTCGCTCTTCCATCAACATAGTTGTTGTTCTTCTTTCGGCTTTTCCCGGTTAGGGGTCGCCACAGTAGAACTCTGGTCCGCTAATGATTGACAGTAGATTTTTACGGTGCCGAGGTGCCAGCCCATCACCCAACCTTCAACGAAGGCACGCCCATTCACTCATGTCTTTCAAATGCCACTCAACCGCAGGGAGGACATGCAGACTCCACACAGAAGGTGCTCCAGCCGAGAATCGAACGGGAGAACCTCTTGCTGTGAGGCGATAACACTACCACTGCACCACCGTGGCTAAATACTATTAATGATTTGTTTCCTACAAATATAAATAAAATGATCTTAGGTGATTTTAACATCAATACCAATGGTCCTGATGGACAAAAGCTCCTTAAAATGCTAAATAACCTAGCAACCAAGAAGACCATACCCAGTAGCTGGAAACTATTCAACAACTGATCTCATAATTCCTAATATAAATCAAAAGTGTGTTCACATTAATGTAAAAGCTAATGACATCAGTAATTACTGCCCTGTAATCTCAACCCAGACATTCAAAACTAAAAATCTGCCCACCCCTAGTAATTATCACAGGTAGACCCTTTTCTCTAAATAAACAACCTTTGTTGGACAACTATCTTAAGTAGCATAGACTAGACTCCACTATATTCCCAGGAGACTCTCATACTTGCTGTAGACTACTTAATCGCTACACTATTAAGTATTCAGGACACCCTTTTTTCCTGTAACAGAAAGACAAGTTTGAGGACAAAAATGCCCCTGGCTTACTGATGAAATAAAACATAATATCTACAAAAGGGAACATGCATGGGATCTGCAAACAAGACTTCTCAAATATAAATCTTCATCAGCAATAGCTTGAATTATGGAAGACAACCAGGATCATAACCAATTGTGCTAATGCCCCATACCATGCCAAAGGCAGAATACTCTCACTTCCAAACCAAAATTATTATGGGAAGAACTAAAACAGCTAACAGAAGACATTACTGACACCAGTAATCATAGCAGCACCAATACCACAATTCCAGTTCCTTCCCTGATGACTTGGAGACTATCTTCTCTCAACCATTCATGGTACTTCCAACTCATCTCCATCATTCCCCAGATAAACATTAGCTCTGCCCAAAATCTATATCCGTTAGACAGTTTTGCTGCCAAATTTTACTTCAGTGTTAGAACTGAAAAACAGACCAAGACCTTACTTATCAAATTGAGCTCAGCACACTAAATTTAGTGACGTGCATTCTGAATTTGTAAACTGGCAGTTGTATAATTGCAAGACCACTTACTTGTGCATATTAGGTTTCTCATTAACTTCTTCTAACTCTTAACATTTACCACAGACTTTTCAGAAAGCCTCCAGCCTACAATAAACTCTCCAACCCACATCTACCTCTCCACTCTTAACTTATATTCTGAAATAGACCCTAGCCTATATTGCACTAGCCCCATCCTCCTCACTAAACTATATATATTCCATTCCATAGAAACACCTTGCCTCCCTCACCCGCCTAACTACAACTTAACTCTCTATCTCACTACTAAGATCTCTTACCTTACATGACATCTCTCCCATGTCCTATCCCTTCTTTCTCGCTCCGGTGACATCCCCCCTAACCCTGGTCCAGCTTCTTCTCACACCCCCAATAACACCAGAACCCTCCACCTAACTAATGTTAATTTTCAGAGTATCTGTAATAAAACTACTGAATTACATGCATGGCTGGCACAAAGTAACACAACTATCCTTGCAGCCACAAAACTTGGCTTAAAACATCCATCCCAGACTCTGAGATTCTCCCTCCCAATTATAACATAATCAGGTCAGACAGACAACATAAAAAGGGTGGGGGTGTAGCCATCATCTACCCCAACACCTTGAGCCTAACCCAATTTAAAGGCCAAATTCCCAAATTCCATAATGCTGAAATTAAATTTTAATCTCCTTCCTTGATATCAACCACTTTAAAAAACTCTGTATATCAGTCATCTATATTCCTTCTGGAAATAACATTCCCATTCTAGAAGGGTTTCCCTCATGGATACCTAATGCCATAAAGAATGAAACAGTAATCCTAGGTGACATGAACATTGACTGGACCCATATCTCCTGTAAACGTTCTACCTCTAGCATTAGTCTGTATCATTTCACACAACTTATTACCACCACCACAAGATATAGCAAAAGCAATGAAGGAACCATCTTAGACTGGATATTAATCTGTGACCACACCAAATATATATCCTCAGGCACTATGCCCAACTCCTTTAGCGATCATCTACCTGCCTTTACTATTTGCTTCTGCCCACATTTGCAACAGACCCATACATTCAAACTAGTCCAAAACCTGTCCAAATTTGACCCCATCACCCTTAATGCCACCCTTAAAAGCATCAATTGGAAGTATCTTAAATCTTTCCCCTTAGATGATGCCCTACAGTTCTTCAACAACACTTTTTTAGAAATTCTAAGCAAAATAGCTCCCACCAGAACCAAAAGGATCAAATCCAATAACATCCCCTGGCTATCTAAAGCCACTAAAGATATCATGCATTCTAGGGGCAGAGCTTGTAAACTCTGGCAGAAATCTAGAAACAATACTGACCTCATTCAATACAAGCAGCTCCATAACCAAGTTAAAAAACTTGTGACCAAAGATAAACAATCATACTTCTGGACCCAACAATCATATAAAACAAACAACCCCAAACTCTTCTGATCCTCTATCAACAACCTACTAACACCTGGCTCTAAGCCCAACCCTTGCCCACATCCTGATATGCAACCAGAACAAATAGCAAGCCTCTTTAATTCATATTTCATAGACACCATAGCCAAAATTACAGTGACTTTTTCCATTCCACTCCCAGACAGTTCTACATCCTCACCACCCCCTTCACCACAGACGTGCACCCTTCTACTCTACTGTGCTCCACTACTCCTAACAACTTCTCTCTTCAAGCACACAACAAAGCTCTCACCCTGAATTTCATCTCTCACCCATCTCCACCTCTTTGATTAAAAAACTATTGTTAAAACTAAAATCATGCTCAAACTCAGCAAATAACATTCCTACTAAATTTCTAAAACTCACTGTCGATTCAGTGACATACCCTATAAGCATCCTAATAAATAGATACCTTCAGGAAGCCTATGTCCTCAATTTATGGAAAAAAGCCCTCATCTTACCACTTCACAAAGGTGGCCCATCTACTGATATCTCCAATTTTCGTCCCATTGATATACTGTCCCCTGTCTTTAAAATTCTTGAAAAATGTGTACAAAAACAACTCTTAGAATATCTACTGAAAAACAACATCCTTTCCTCTACACAACATGGGTTCCACCCCGGCCATAACACATCCACTGCACTTATCTCTTTCCTTGACAAAATCACCAAAGCTCGTGATTCAGGTAACATAGTTTCAACCATTTTTCTGGACTTATCAAATGCATTCAACACCATCTCCCACCCTATCCTCCTCTCCCATCTATCTGCTATGGTCCTAACTCCCCATTCTGTTAACTGGTTCAAAAGCTATCTCACAAACCAAGAGCATGCAGTCAAATGACATAACTCCATCTCCCCATTTCTGCACAGTCCAACAGGGATACCTTAGGGCTCTGTCCTAGGTCCTCGCTTGTTTAATATCTTCATTAATAACCTGAACCATATTATTCAGCATGGGCCCCTAATCCAGTAAGCAGATGATTCTACTATAGTCTGCTGTGCTAAAATGCTGGATAACCTACAAAACTCCACCCAAGCATCATTTACCGCAGTTGAAAAATGGCTTCACAAAAACTATCTCTCCTTAAATCCAAAAAATCCAAACTGATTATATTCCCTCCCAAGAAAAATACCCCTACCAACAATTGTAACCTTGAAATGGTACTCAATTGACTCTACCAAGATTGAGTTAGTAATCCATACTAAATTACAGGGAGTAATAATCAAGAAAAACCTCAAATTTGACCTTCACATTCAGTACTGTATAAGTAAAACCCACAAAAAACGTGGACTTCTCTACTGGCATAGTAAATTCCTCTCTTTTCCAACCAGACAAACTCTAGCCTCATCATATCTCCTACCCTCACTAACCTATGGCGCCCCATTAATACTAAATCTACAGTCCCCACTACTTGCAAACTTTGAATCTTGCTATAACAAGATAGCAAAATTTGCTACCAACAATCGCCATTTTGCTCACCACTGTCTAGCCCTCAAACAATTGCAATGGCTGGAACTCCTCCACTACCTACTTCTCCTACAGCTTGCAGGTACACACAAACTAATATACAGGCCCCAGGACTGCCCTGCTCTGAACTCTGTAATTACCCTCTATAACCCTGCTAGGCCCCTAAGATCCGAAAACAAATTCCTCCTCCAAGTTCATAAACCCATGTTACCAGTAGGACAATACTATACTCTTGTATAATAGCCAAAGCCTGGAACAACCTTCCTCCTTTTATCCACTCTCAACAATGCCATTCTACATTTAAAAAGGAATTACACCTTCATTTTCTATCCAAATGGATATGCAACAGTTCCACTACTAACTCCGCCATAACCTAATTCTCCAAAGTATTCAGATATACATACTCTAGCCTATTCTAAGACTGCAAACTTCTAACTCCAAATGACTCTAACTTGCCCGAAAACTACCTACCCATATCTCTACAAAACACTTCCCTGACACACTCTCCCTAGCGCTTAAGCCTCCCCTTCCTCACCCATTATCCTCATCATCAATCTGTTCTCCCCCTCTTCCCTTTCCATTCCTATTATTTCTCTTCCAAAAATGCTATCCTCTTGTACAGCACTCATGTTTCTTTGTTATTCCTGTATTGCTACAATCAGGACATTTAACCTGTGTATCCACATTGTAGCATCCACTTGTAATTTTCTATTATTAATTCTCTCTTGTTATTTTCAAATTTTGATGCAATGTTATGTCTGTAATTAACTGTATGGAGCTTTTTTCCCTGGGTCTCCACCGAAAATGGGCTTCCAAGCCCAGTGGACTTTCCCGGTAAACAAAAAACAATAATTAAATAAATAAATAAATAAATAAATAAATAAATAAATAAACTACATGTATTGTTCCTCCAGCATACAAACACTCAATCATTATCTCTCCCGAGCATTTAAGCACTGTATCATCTCCCCCCAGAATTGAAGCGCTCAATCAAAATCTCTCTCCAACATTCAAGCACTTGATCATCATCTCTACCCAGCATTCGAGCACTCCATCATCCCTCCACAGCATCCAATCACTCAATCATCCCACCCCAGCATTTAAGCACTTGATCATCATCCCTCTTCTCAGTTTACTCTCTTTCACAATTGAAAGATTACAGACCAATTTCAAATGTATTCCCCCATGTCCAAGATCTTTGGAAATACTATTTTCCTTTCTTTTTCAGCTTGCTGGATACCTTTCTGTGCTAGATTGCGGTAAAGTGGGGTCTAGGAATTTACCTTTTGCCACTATTGTGCAACCTTGGAGTTTTATATATATATATATATATATATATATATATATATATATATATATATATATGGTTCCTGTTACGTTATTGAAATCATGAAATGTCGAACACTACAAGATCGAACTTGGATGTTCAATGTTTCATAATTTCAAAAACGTAAACAAAAGTAGGATAAGCCTGTCATTACCGCTTTTAAATATACCAACTCCAAGATTGCACTATAGTGCAGAAAGGGAATATTTCCCTTTACTGCACTGTACTGCGATCTCAGAGTTGGTATATTTAAAGAGTGGGGGGTGTGGGGGGTGCAGGGGGGCTTGCTTACAACAGTTATTTAACTGTTGACTTTTTTTTTCTTTTTTTTTTTTTAGTTTGAATTGCGGAAACTTTGATTAACTGTGTTCGATGTTTACAGTTTCGAAGTTTCAGCAATTCGATAACGTAATAGGAACCCTATATATATATATATGAATATATATATATATATATATATATATATATATATATATATTAGCAGGGGGATGTGTGTTTTATCTTTTTAAATTTGCTTGATTTGCCTTTTTTGTTCAGTCTTTAAAACGTTTTGGATTTGATGAGAAAAACATTTGAACATATAGATAGTTATGTCTTGCTTTGTGATCAACAGTAAGGATTTAGAAACTCCTTTAGTATTCAGACTTTGTTGCTGTCTGCCACTGATGCCATTTATACCAGCATCAATGATGGACTAATCTCTCCAGGTATATTTTTTCAACATGACATGTGCATTTGATACAAGGTTAGTGTAATTGTTAAAGTGTTTACCTTGCAGAGACAAGGTGCAGGGTTTGATTCATACTTGGGGTAATTGGCTAGGCTTAAAATGGCCCACAATGGTAGTTAGCCTAGTACTAACCTATGAACTAAGTAAACCATACCCTCTTATTCTAAAAATTGCACAAACTTATTTTTGAGAAAACTCTGCATACTGGTGTAAAAACTACTTAATTACTGCGGTGGTGGTGCTGCGGTAGCGTTGTCGCCTCACAGTTAGACGTTGCCCATTCAATTCTCAGTTAGAGCGTCTTCTGTGAGGCAACATGCATGAATGGGCGTTCCTTCGTTGAAGGTTGTGCATTAGGCCCGGCAAGCCAGCATGTAAAAATCTACTGCCAATCATTAGTGGACTGGAGTTCCACTGTGGCGACCCCTAACTGGGAAAAGCCGAAAGACACAAACAAACTGGTGTAAAAACTACTTACCAAGTAGATGTTTCCAAATCTTTACTAACAACTTACTTTTTTAGTTGGCAAACCTGAATGCATAAGTACCACAAGACTCAGCTCTTGGTCCTCTTCTGTTTTCTCTTGTTTTTATATATCAGCCATGCCCTTTCTAATCATAATATAATTATGCATGTTGATGGCACACTGTTAATCAAAGCTCACAGTACCTACAGATTATTCAAAAAAGCCTCCCAATCTCAGTTTGCAGACCTCTGCAACTGATTTCACAATAATAAACTCCAAATTAACAGTTCTAAAACTGTCACACTCTACCACAAAGAAATCGAACTCAAAACCTCCCTTAGCTTTAATAGACTTTAAAGGAAATGTTATAGCCAGTGCTACAAAATGTTACAGAACAAATATATCTGAAAGTAACCATTGATCCCTCATTAAACTTTAATATTCATACAGATAAAATCTCCAGAGAGGAACTACAATTATGCTATATACTCTCCCACCTACTACCCCCAGACTCACTCTTGGCCTTAACCAAAAATGTCATATTTCCTAAAATTGAATATGCCCTCCTTGTTATTATCTTATACTCTGCCAAACACACACACACACACACACACACACACACACACACACACACACACACACACACACACACACACACACACACACACAAAACAGATAGTAGAAAATAAAATAGGTTTGTTTTCCTAGTAAGTGTGAACAGTTGGCAATTACTTAAAGATTCATGTGCCTACTGAACACTCTAATTTTCAAAATTGTTACACAAAGTTACCGTCCACATCTGAAAAGAATACTCCAGATTAGAGATTAAAGTTCCCTCAGGAACAGTCAAGAAGAAATAATCACTTTGGTTAGACCGATATTTAAACTAACCACAGGAAAGAAAGTTTTATTCAGAATAGAACCAGTTATTTGGAATTAACTGCCAAGAGATATATAAAAAAAATTGAATCCAGTCAAATCTTCGGCAGTATCTGCATTTGTCTGTCTTTTCAGCTTTTCCCAGTTAGGGGTCGCCACAGTGGAACTCCAGTCCACTAATGATTGGCAGTGGATTTTTATGGTGCTGAGTTGCCAACCCGCTGCCCAACCTTCAGTGAAGGCATGCCCATTCACACATGCCTTTCGGAGGCCATGCAGACTCCACACAGAAGGCACTCCAGCTGAGAATCAAACAGGAGAACCTCTTGCTGTGAGGCAGCAATGCTACCACTGTACCACCGCAGCTACCTTAGGCAGTAATGAATCAAATCGCAGCTGCTTTGGTGATACTGGCTAATATTGCAGCTATGAGCTACAAGGATTGTACGTACTTATAATATTGCGCTGAATTTTCTGTTATGTGTAATTGTTATAAACTTCCTTTCCAACATATATTACTATAAATATTCACATTTACTTTGTTATATCAAACTGTATTATTGTAAAGATTTTTTTGTATGGTATATATTTTCTTTACCAAATTATTTATTGTATAATTGTACCTGGGTTGTTGCTGAAAAAGATCAATAGACTACCCCATCTACCCAGTTATCAAACTGTAAACAAACAAATAAATAATAGTAAGATACTACCCCTCTATAGTGATTTAGTATTTTCCTATATAAAATGACTACAAACAAATGAAAATAACACAATGATACACTAATACAAGTAATAATGATACAAATGCTAGCCACGTACTTACCTATTAACCAGGACATTTTCTGTGCAAAACTAGACCAGGAGGGGATTGATATATAGTGCACATCTAGATCTGCATCAACATGGGGTAGGGGGGTATGTCATCCAGATTAAGGGTTGGTCCATTAGAGGCACCGATGTCTTCATCATCAAGATCTGGATCTGCAAGGTACGTATGAAAGGAGGACAGGACTAACTCTCTCTCCTGACTTTGCTGACACGACTTGTGGCACTTGTTTCAAAGGTACTTTGAAAGGAGAGAGAATGGCTTCATGTTAGCAATTATTGAAGCACTTGTAATTTTCTATTGCCCCAGGTACTAATATAATATGATACATTCACCATACATATTCTTTCTCCAGATGGAAACAGTGTGTAAAGCATTAGCCTGATTTAGGTAACTAAATGCTCTCAATCTGAATGCATTGGCTGTTTATTTCCTAATGTTTTGTGTAATGTAGTCTGTGAAAGAGACAGAATGATATGGAAACTTTCAAGAAATACTTATATGAACTGCGAGAAGGAATCCAAATTGTATGCCAACAAAAATGGAAGTATAAAACCAAAGAGGATGATAGGAAACTACATTATTGTGTAAAGTTTAAGGGGACAATTGAGACAATTTCTTAAACTTATGATAGCTTTGTTAAATGGAAGAACTGTTTAATTACTTGATCTGTGAAAAAGTTCAGTGAAGTCAAACTCCTGAAAATTGCATTCTGAAAGATATAGAGCTATGAGAAAGTCTAAACAAGATGAAATATCACTGACTGTCTCTGGTATATTTTGCAGTGTTGGTGTCATTGTTTCACACCGTTTCTCTCCAGTCTGACATTAAGTACTAGCCTGGTTATATTGCATGCTGCCTGATGATCTCTTTTATTGTGCTGAACGAAAAGCCAGTATATTAACACTAACCATTAACTGATTTGCCAAGATTTGGGGTACGATTTCCATGCATGTCCGATGCATATGACAGTAATCTTCGGAAAATGGCTTGGGATATTGCTAAAGAACTGGAATATACTGACTTCATCCAGGAAGGGGTCTACTGGATGATAGGTGTGCCTTCATATGAAACCATCGCTGAGAGTCGTATGCTCAAAACTCTGGGAGCAGATGCAGTTGGTAAGTCACAAAGAGTGCTGTCACTACACAGCTGCAGATTATGAATGCTGTTTTATTTTTCTGCTTCATATTGTAACCATCCTCATGATTTAAATGTAGAGTGCTCCGATTGTTATGACTGACTGCCTCATTGTGTCTTCAGATGTGGCAGATATCATAGCTGCTAAGTCTAAATGTATACAGCACCTTCTCTAAAAAGGGCACATTTTTTAACCACCAGAGGTAGCCATCTCTATTACAAAGAGACCGGTGCTATAGTTTTCTAGTCATTAGGTTCCCAAGTTATTTCTGTATCATAGAGATGGTGCCTTTATGTTTATCATCCAAGTACTGTACTTTTCTTTACTTGGTCTGTATTCTTGTTTTAATAGTGGTCTTGAATATGTAATAGAATTCTGCACATGTTTATTAGAAAAAAAAAATCTGTGAAAAAACTGCCCTTTAAGTAGGAGGTAATCGTTATGCATCTTTCTAGTCATGTCTCTGCTCATGCCACACAGGTAGGTGGTGTTTACTACTGCACATCCTGGTGTGTCCGAAAGTAAACAATCACCATCATAATCTCAGTATTGTGCCCATCTCTAATGTTGTATAAAGCTAGAGTGAAGAGTCTAAAGTAAAGGGGAGTGTGGTGGTATATCCTCCAATCCTACGGAATACGGGGGAGGGGGTTAACATATGCATTAGCACTGCAATAATTGCTGCCACATGCACAAACATTACACCTGATATGAACCCTTTGATACTCAGTTTTCCTTAATATTATGCAACAGTTAATAATGTGGGGCACACTGCTCCATACCTGCAATTATAATGCTAAGTCACAGGTGTGCCAGTAGTTTACTGACCATCTGGGTTGTACACCACAAGGGCAGGTCAGTCCTGGCCGAATAAATATGTGCGATACAACTACACTTGGGCAGCTTGAAGGACAGTTGCAGAGCAGTCTCTTTGCTGCTGCTTTTCTTGAAGCATTATATCCAGTTGCATATGAATGTATCTATAGCTTTGTTTATATGTGTATATGAATACATGTTTTAAATGTGTATGTTTTGAGTAAAACTGTAATTTCTTGGTACTTTATGTGAATGGGGTATGGGTTATGAATGGAGACATTGTATGTTTATGACTGTTATATGACTATATGAGAGAGCTGCAAATGGTAGGAAGCCCATGTGTGTCTGCATTGTATCACACTATCTGCAATGAGTGACCATATTCTGTATCTCTGATACAGAACGGTGATACACACCTTAGTCATAACTTGTTTGTGTACATATGTTATAGCTTCATAGTCTTGTGGACTATTATTATCCTAGCCATTTTCCCTTTTTGTGCCCAAGTTAACCTATCCTATTTGGTTAGAGATTGGCCTTACCTAGCCTGTGGCTGATAATTAATATATTACCCCTGCAGAGAATAACTGGTATCATGCAACAAAAAATTTGAGAAGACCCATGCATGGGAAAAAATATTTATGAGCTGCCAATGTCCATTAGTAGTCCAGGGGGCAATTCTAGGCAGGATTCTGTTTCCCATCCATAGATTCAAGATAAGCTTGAATATGGACAGGGCTGAGCTTTGTTTTACATGGATAGGGAGTCTATTCTAGAGGAGTAGTATCCCCTGTGAGATATGCCTATTTCTTCAAACTGTTCTGTTGATGTTGCAGAAGGTTTAGATCCCTACCCTCATTTTTTCTGATGTCATTTCCCTTGCTAATGTGTAGCAGTCTATCAGTACTAGGTTGGAGGATGCCTTGTATGTTAGACATAGGTCACCACTTAGCAGTCTGTAAAATATAAAGTATCATGACAGGCTTTTGGTCATCCATGTAGGACATACTGTTTAAGCCTTCTGTCATTTCAGTATGTTCTGCTCACCGGTATCACCTCTATGGCTCAGTAATGAATTGCATATTGTAAGATTTTGTGCTGTTGTGTCTGAATTGTATATGGAAATTCTAAGTGAATTAATTAAAAATATATTTCAGGTATAATAACATAAAGAAAGATAGACAACTTTATTTTATAGCGTGCACAAAAAAACAGGGTCTCAGCATTTTGTCTTCAAGTGGGTGATCATTACACTTTTTGTAAATTATAGCTGCTTATCAGCTTTCTTTTTTCTTTATTTGCTCTTTATTTTGTCGAGCATTTTCTCTTTCTGTTGTGTATTATTTCTCACTGAATTTCCTTACATTCAATACTGTGTCTCATGTCCATATTTACCCCAAGCTCTTTTAACTGTGCTACAATAGAATCATGACACACAGTCAAACTTTCACAAACTGAACTTCTAACAACTTAGCATAAACGTTCAAATTAAAATTTCGTCAAAGATTAAATTAATAAATAAATAAATAAAAACTTTTTTGTAGGGGGCACCCCCTTCTACTAATTATATACAAACCATCTCTAAGATGCCCGAATCCCCACTACACTATAATTTCACACAGAAAAAAATGGTTTGTGTGATCAGATTTTCGATCACATATACTGGCTTTTTTCCCTTCAATGAAATAAATATTTGACCAAAGGTAAGCATCCTGCTGTTAATGTAGCATAAAACCATATTTTTGTACTACCTAAAGCCAGTGTGCAATGTCAGATTTTTGACAGTGTTTTGGAAACGCTTGCTTTCATTGTCATGAAACAGTGGGAGGGCAGTAAAAGTTGTCCTCTTTTAACAAACTCATGTGTCTCACTTTATAAATTAGTTACTTTATCCTGCCTGCTTGCCTCCTGGGAGGATGGAAGGGATTCTAATAAAACCTTTCAGACCAACAGCCACTACCAGCTTGATTATGCAAGATACCTGAATGTAACACTGAAAGAATGTAGCAATAATGCACACCATTATTAACTGTATACACTAAGAAGTAATCATTGTTGGGAGTGTAGCTTAAATTGGACATGCCCAGTCAAGCACCATACCTCTTGGTTGCAGGGAACTGCATGAATTCAGACCCTCACTCTAAGTGACAAGTGTAGTCCCAAGATGGGACTGCAGCACATTTGCTGCTGGTTTGCAGTGCCATGTTTTGTAATATCAACATGCCGCAAGCTTTCAGTGTTGCTCTTAGAGATGTTTACCTCAGCTAGTGATACACATACTGCCATGAGTGCCATCCAAGATATTCAAAGAGGGGCCATTTCTAGTGTTAACCCCTCAGATATATAGACCTATGCTACTTACTTTGAATTTGTTTATCTAATCTTTTACTTTGTTAATTTTAATTTATTAATCAGAGTAGATAGCCACTTTTGGTTTCAGCCTAGGAGAAAAAAAAACTTATCGAAGAGTATACAATCTTACATTTACAATGAAAGTGAACATATGACAGTAGTACATATATTGCAGTTCAATTAGTAAGTTGCAATGAGATTTGACGTGGTAGAATAGACATTTACCTATGACTTAACAGATTCTAGGGTAGAGTCTTAAAGACCCATGAGTAAGTTAAACAAAGAGGGAAGGAGGGATGTCTGTAGAGCAGGACAGAACAGAGTATACCTGAATCGTATGATTTGAGGCTTGACAATGGCATTTGACCATTCCCTAGAGATGAACATTTAACTGAATGAAATTTTGTGTACAAAGATAAGAGGGTGGGTTTTGCTTCCCAGAGATTAGGATATAGTAATGAGAAACAGTGATCTGTTCATTGGAGTTCTGTTCTAGGAGTTTATAGTGCTAGGGCTACAGTTCTAAGATTGTGGGATGGCTGTACCATTATTAATTTGCATGCTAGAGAAGAATGAAAATGTATGGTCGCATACAAGTTTGAAAAGTAGTGACCCAAACAAGTCAGCACTCGGCTTCACTGGAAGACATTTTGCTTTTTGAAGTGTTTTGCAGTTATGCTCCTGTTTTGGGTAAAGTGTGATGAATCTGAAGATTTTGTTGTTGATTATTTGAAGGAGTGTGGCATTTTTTAGAGGCTTATTCTTGTTAGACCAATAACCTCCTTCTCGGGCAAAAATGGCTTAAAACCAAACCACAATCTGTCACTGAAAGTCGTTATGCTGAAAGCACAGTGTCCGTCATATATATAGCACAGTGTCCGTCTTATATATAGCACAGTGTCTGTCATATATATAGCACAAAGATGTCAGGAATAAAAATAAGAGCTCCAAAGTCCACATCATACATTAAGTAGTGCAGAGTTTATTAGCAACACAGTCCACAGATCATTATCCAAGATTAGATTAAGCGCATTCATTCCTAAACAACTGGAACTTCCTCAGAATTTGGATAGAAACAACATAACATCCTTAAAAATCATGCATTTAAAAACACAAACATACTTTTTACAAATTTGTTCACCATAGTAAAATACACTTAGTTGAAATGCATGCTAATAACATGAAATATGTCTAAAGTACAAAGTGCAAGCAACATTCATGATCCTACCATTTTGACCACCACAAAAGAAACATTAAATTCAGTAAAACTGATATAATAATAATAAATACAATAAAGATTAGTATGTGACATGATAAGCATAGCTGAACATAATGCCAAACATAAAAATAACTCAAGTTAAAAATACACGAATAAGTGATGTATGTGGGAGGTTGGTCTAATGGTTAAGGTGCTTACCTTACAGATACAAGGTGCAGGATTTGATTCTTGCGTGGGGTAATTAATTTGGTTAAAATGGCCCACAAGTGTAGTTAGCCCAATATGAACCCATGCATCTATAAACATTAATAACCTAATACCCGTATAGAACATCCACAGCAGCTAATAAAAATGTTGTTTGCATGATTGTTTTTTAAGTACTGCAGAGATAGAAACCATCTCATTCAAACCTGGGGGTTGGGTAGCATTAAGCCTGAGTTGCCATAGCAGTTCCTTAAACTCTAATCTCAATGACCAGTCCCCTCCTCTTGGTTGGATATTAACCTTTTCCAGTATAGCAAATTTAAAATCCCAGGTCCATGACAGCCAGGGGAGAGTTTGTAAAGTGTGTTATTATTGTTCTTCATCCTGATGTTATACAGGTGTTCATAGATCCTTTTACTTAGTGAACATTCTGTGAACACCTGTATAACATCAGGGTGAAGAACATTAATAATGCACTTTACAAACACTAGGGATTTTAAATTTGCCATACTGGAAAAGGTTAGGAAAAGGTCCTCTAGTATATCTGGATGAAAATGCACAAGATGTTTTTTTTTTTCTTTTTTACTGGTCTTGCCTTTTCCCATTTATCAATGTCATAGCCAAGCTTTAACATGAATATAATATACAGCCATTGTTTTCCTACTGTTTTTAAACACGTCTTGTTTGATACCATTTACAACTTTAACTGTCATGTATTTTTGCTTCTTTCCTGTTGTATTTGTATTGTACTTTATTCCTTATATCAAAGCATGAATCATCCTTGAAACAGAATTCTTTTTGATCCAGTAGGTCTAGACAGTTAATGAACTAAGCAAATAAATGAACAGAAGGTAGTTTTTGTGCATAACAAGTTAAATTTCTTCTGGCTGAACAGATGTACATTTACCACGCTTTCATACACAGTGGTGGTGCTGCGGTAGTGTTGTCGCCTCACAGTAAGACTCTGTCTGGTTCGATTCTCAGCCAGAGTGTCTTCTGCGTGGAGACATGCGTGAATGGGCATACCTTTGTTGAAGGTTGTGCATCAGGCCTGGCAAGCTGGTATGTAAAAATCAACTAGAACTAGAATCCGCCACATAACACAAGCACTCAGGTCACTACACAGCAAGTACAAATATGACTCAGTCATTGTACATGCCGGTGTGAACGACCTGAGACGTACCTCCCTGGACTACATGAAAAGAGACATAGAGGAGCTCTCTGATTATGTAGCCCAGGCCGGTATGACCCTGACCCTGAGCAGCATCTTACCCTCACCAAGAATGATGCCACAGTACAAAGACAAAATGATCAGTTTTAACAATTGGCTTAATTACTGGTGTCATTCAAAGGGGATCCAATGTCTGTCTGCTTGGGATGACATGCTCGACAAGCCACGCTGCTTTGCAAGGGATGGCTTGCACCTGTCACCCCTGGGCTTCCGGATATTGGCCAAGGCTCTTGCCACTCCCATAGTGCCTTTTTTAGGCAAGGCTCAAATGACAAACCTACCTCCCTAGAAAACACAAGTGGAAAAAAAATAAGGGTAATGCTGCTCAATGCCAGAAGTCTAAACCTCAAGATGCACGCCCTCGAAGCCCTCCTCATTATGGAGAACATCGATGTCTGTGCAGTGACTGAAACCTGGTTCAAGGCTCCTGAGAGCACCCCAGCACTATCAGGTTTTCCCTCATATCATGCTTTCCGGCCTCAAAACTTGGACCGAACCACAAAAGGAGGGGGAGTATCCATATTCATCAAAGGTACCCACACCTCCAGGTTAGTGGCAACGCACGAAGCATCGGAGACCCTCCAGGTGCAACTAACCATAGGCAAAACTGCCTTACAATTTGTAGCATGCTACAGACCACCCTCTCAAACTCAGGAACCCCACACAGCCTTCCTGAAGACACTGGAGAGTATGAATGTCTCTCCAAATACCATCATATTGGGAGACTTCAACTACCCAAACATAGACTGGGAACATTACTCAAGCCCAAACACCCTAGCCCAAAGGTTCCTAGAATTCATAAACTCAAATGCGATGGAACAACTAGTCACCATTTCCACAAGAGGAGACAATATACTAGACCTGATCATCACAAACATGGGGACAAAATGCTCCACACCGGAAGTATATCCCTCATTGGTAAGATCAGACCATAAATGAATCTCACTGGAAATCCACATCCCACCCCCACCCCCCTGCACAAAAGACCACAGTGAAGAACTTCTCAAAAGCCAACTTCACACTTCTTAAGACTGAAGTGGTATCCTTCAAGGTCCCTGGGCCAGTGGAAACCACAACCCACACTGCTGAATCCTTTGCAAATGCCTTCTACGGGCACCTTCAAGAATGCATGGATCATGCAATCCCAAATAAAACCAAGACCCATTCCCCCAAAGGAAGGTGCCCGGTCTGGTGGACCCCAGCCATAAACAAACTTTACAACAGAAGGAGAAAGCTACTACACGACAGAGCAAAATCCCTAAATGGGAAGGCATCTCTGATCAGTACTAGCAAAAAACTACGATCACTCATAAAATCATCCAAGGCCAACTTTGAGAGAAAAATCGCAAAAGACAATCACAAGGCCTTCTTTAGCTATGTTAGAAACCTGGGTGGAAACTCCCAGATATGCTCAGAGTTAGTCCAAAATGACAATTAATACACTGAACCCACTGACATTGCCAACATTCTGCCAGACAGGTTCAGTGCAAATTTCTCCACCCCCCCCCCCCAAAAGGAGAAATAACTATCCCAGCAGAGTGTATGAGAGCCGCCCTCTCTAAAGCTAAAAACACAGCATCAATGGGACCGGACGGTGTCCCAGGCTGTGTGCTACATGAACTCCAAGAGGAACTAAACCCAAACATAAGGCTGCTGTTTAATCTTAGCCTTACTACAGGATACGTACCCAAAGAGTGGCGTACGGCAACAGTGGTCCCACTTCACAAAGGCGGTGCTTCTACGGACCCTGGAAATTACCGCCCCATAAGCTTGACGAGCCTGGTCTGCAAAGCTACGGAGAGGATCATTATGGAACTCATAAACAAAGACATTGGGGACCTACAGACATTGGATCCTACCCAATTTGGCTTTGTCAAGGGCAGATCCTGCCTTTTGAACTTGGTCGACTTTTTTGAAACCGTCACTAAGGCCATTGATGAAGGTAAGGCAGTTCACACAGCCTACCTTGACCTTGCAAAAGCCTTTGACACAATACCACACTCAGGCATCATAGACAAACTCACCAGTTTAAATGTAAACCCATATGTCACGAGATGGGTTGCAAACTGGCTCAAGGACAGAACCCACAGGGTCAGAGTTGCTGGAGCTATGTCAGACTCTAAGCCAGTCACAAGCGGTGTCCCACAGGGCTCAGTTCTGGGACCCCTCTTGTTCAGCATTTATTTTTCTGAGGTACAGGCAAACATAGGAGGATTGTGGCTGACAAAGTTCACAGATGACTGCAAACTGGGCGCCATAATTGATACTCCAGTGGACACAAACATCCTTCAGAGAGGACTCATAGAAACAGATAATTGGTGCCAGAGCCATGGCCTTAAGCTTAACGCCAAAAAATGTATAGTCATACCCTTTGAGAAAAACAAGGTACCCACAAATTACCACATAGGTGGTAATCCATTAAGTACGGAAGAGGTAATCAGGGACCTAGGGACCCAGGTTGACAGTAACCTCTCATTTGACACTCACATTGCCAAAGTGGTTAGGAAGACCTTCTATATTGCCCACCTTATCATGAAGGGTTTCACATCTAGATCAAGAGAGGTCATTGTGCCCCTGTACTCATCTCTTATTAGGCCAATGATTGAGTACAATGCCCCATTTGGGATGTATCTTACCCGACACCTGCAGCAGTTGGAAAGACCCCAAATGTTCCTCACCAAGAGGATAAAGGGTCTTAAACATGTCATATGCTGCCCAACTGAAAAAACTCCAGCTCTATTCAGTCGCATACCGCCTACTCAGAGGTGACCTGTGCCTAACGTACAAGACCATGTCCAATCCGGAATTAATGGACATGCTCCACCTCAAAAAATCCAAATCCATCAGAGCCATGAGAGCAAGAGACTTAAACCTCAACACAGAAATAAATAGGACGTGCTGGAGGGACAGATTCATAACCCAGAGGCTCCCTACACTCTGGAACAGAATCCCAATCCATGTTAGGCAGAGCCCCTCACTAACTCTATTCAAGAGAAGTCTTGACGAGTGGATGGGAGATCGTAGGTTTACCCCGGGGGTCATCTCTGTGTCACTACTAGACAGAGGCACAGTAAACTAAACCCTAAATGGGCATAGTATTCTCATCCTAAGGGGTGGTGAAAGCCACACACACTCTGGCTAGGCTTATAAATGCCCTAGGGCAGATAGCCTAGTACGAACCTATGAACCTATGAACCTATGAACTGCCAGTCATTAGCGGACTGGAGTTCCGCTGTGGCGACCCCTAACCGGGAAAAGCCAAAAGACACAAAAATATATAAATATAATCAAATTTAATAGTATGAAGTGTTATACATAATTATACAATAAAGGATCATTACTTTTTAAAAATGAGCACTCTGGTGGGAAAGCTCAACTAGCGTGCCTGTTGTAAATTGAGCATATATACAAACAGAACA
Organism: Protopterus annectens; assembly: GCF_019279795.1. Classification (NCBI taxonomy): domain Eukaryota; kingdom Metazoa; phylum Chordata; order Ceratodontiformes; family Protopteridae; genus Protopterus; species Protopterus annectens. Next base: position 1,802,512,122 of record NC_056741.1, on the reverse strand, counting down.
AAAGTCCAGCTGCTGAAGTGCCATTGAGCAGTCAGACTTTCCATTGGTATATGATGAGGGATAGAGCAAAATGTAAAAAAATTAGTATGTTTTGCAAAACTAAACAAAGAATAACCTACCTGAGTTTCCTTATATGTGTGCTATGTGCCTTTTAAAAACATTTTATTTAAACTGTTAAAAAATGAACAAGAATGGCAAGTCTGTTTTCTCTGTCACTTTTCCTCCACTGACTGATGTACAGTGCAAGTGTTGGAATGTTAAGTTCCACATGCATGTGCAGCATATGAGTACAGGGAAGGCAGTGCTGAAGAAGACTGAAGTGCCTTTATACAAATACATTAATTATGAAAGGTAAGCAATTTCTTTCTGAAATATCATTGTATAATAACAATATTCCACTCCTGTCTGTGGCATACCTCTCACCTGTCCAGATTTTCACAGAATATCCTGATTTTTGCCTCATATTTTTGGTCTGTTTCTCCAAAGATTCTGGTTTTCTTCCAAAACATTGGCAAATCATTGAGGACTGAAGTCAGAAAATAATGACAGAAATGTGAGTTTTAGACTTCATATCCTTTATAAAATTCATGCTGATGCAAAACATGTTATTCTATCAACTTTCTAAGTTTGTAAGAGCAATATTTAAAATTGTCCTTATTTTTTAGCCTTTGTCCCCCAATTCATTATGGCTTTGTCCAGTTTCTTGCTTTAAGAGATTGAGAGGTATGGTCTGTGGATGTATCAGGATCTACCCACAGTTAGCTTTGTTTAATCACCCAGGCTTCACCCTCATGATCAAACCACATCAACCATGGGTAACATGCTCACACACATTTGTGGATTATTGCTTAATTATGTATGTTCACCTCCTAAACTACCCTATAAAACATCATCCAATGACCATCTACTCTTTGGCTTGTTATCAGTAGTCATATTGGAGCCGTAGAGAAGAAGTGGATGCACTTTTGCTAGCTAGTCACTGCAATAAACTGCTATGCCTTGTTTACCTATACGTTTCACATTCATTTATTTAATATTCCAATCTGGCCTTACTCAAAAAAATAAATCATAAAGTCATTGAAAGGCATAGTCCTGATGATGTTTTTGACAATCTTTTCAGAGACAGCTATTTTAGGATAAACCTGAAAAAAAAACACATGGACAATTATATTATACCACAAATCACCAAGTTCTCCAGAACGTTATTATATTTTTACGTTAGCAGTCTCCCTGTTCTCAACATAAGATCTCCGTGAGCCCACAGTCCTGGAGAATCAAACCACACTGGGAATCATACAGTTTTGTTACATCTTTGATGGCATAGTTGTCATTGCAACCTGCCAGAATTTTTGTTGTACAAATGGTGCAGTACTACAGTTTTCAAAGTATCAAAACTTCTTAATGTTGCATACAGAGTACAGAAGATTTTTTGTGGCTGATGTTTGGAAGGAGAAATATGTTTGTTTTCCTTTTCAGTGGGTGCATGCCTTAGGGATTGTCTTCTAGGTATTTCAGGCTCTTCAGCATCAGGATAGTTGAATGTGGAATGGAGAAGGGAGGTAACATCTGTGGGTCAGATGTCTCTCTTTCCAACTTGTAATGAATTTGGAATTGATTGTAATGTTTAGGGAGGATATAGCTCACAGCATGGGAGGTGGGGCCATAAGAGGCTTTTATTCCCATATAACACATTTTTTTTAATTATTTTATTTACGTATGGTATCCCCTTGCCAGCAATTCACTTACTTGCAGCTTTGCTGATCTTGTGTTTGGAAAATCATATTCCTTGTTATGACAACTGATGGAATCTAACCTCAACAAACATTTTTGTGTGATAGAACAAACATTGTGGTCTGTCAGTCTATCCCATAAATATTGTATATCACATTTTATTATTTATTATGTTGTATGGGATCATAGGAGGTTGCTAGTCTAGAGCCTTTTAAAAACTAGCCATTCATGACCCAGTTTTCCCAGTTATCATTACCCTGGGACTAGGATGCCTTTATTATATGCCTGTGCCATAGGGCATCTACAAGCTGCCGCTGTCCATAAGGGACACAGGTGACAAGCTAGAGGGGAATTTACAATTTTCCATCCATTGGGCCAAACTGCATTTGAATAGACATATGGAAGACCTCTGCTTCACAGGAATAGAGAGTCTGTTCCAGAGAAGGGTTAATCTCTGAGTCAAATACCTGTCCCTCCAACATGTTTTGTTTATGCCACAGAGGAGGTTTACAGCATTATTTTGGGTAATTCTAGTGCTGTCTATTTTGTAATTTTGTTATTTTGTGAATGTGTAGCAGATCCATCAGGGCTAGATCAGAGAATGCCTTGTAGCTTAAGCACAGACTGCCCCTCAGTAGTCTGTAGGAGACTGAGTACAGGGACAGGGCATTCAGGCACTCTGCACAGGACATTTTATTTACACCCTATATATTCTATTAGTGAGGAACCTCTGTGACCACTCCAGCTGTTGCAAATGCCAGGTTAGATACATGCTGGATGATGCATTGTACTCAATGTTTAGTCTAATGAGGGCTGACAGTAGTGGAACTATGATCTCCTTAGATCTGGATATCATGTCCTTACTTATATATTGTGCCACGTAGAAGGATTTACTCACCACCATGGACATGATTATCAAAGTTCAGATTTCAGCCAACCTGAGTTCTCAAGTCCCCTCCCACTGTGTCTATTCTTAGGGAAGATCTAGCAGTGTTGTAATTTGCAGGGGTGATCATCTTCCCAAAGGGTATAATCATGCATGTTTTGCATTGAATTTTAGATCATGACTCTGGCACCAGTTACTCGTCTGTGTATCTCTGGGGATTCAATGACAGCACCCAGTTTGCAGTCAGTAAATTTGGTTAGCCAAAGCCTTGCCTTGACTTCCCAGTACTGAAACCTGCAGGACATCATTAGTAACAGGCCTGTTAGTGGAGGTGGATTCCCCCACTCTAACTTTATGTATCCTATCCATTAGCCATTTGGCTATCAGTAGGGTGACAAACAGATTTATGCCTACATTTGTGAGTTTGTCTACAATACCCAAGTGAGGTATTGTGTCAAATAACTTTGAGGTTGAGGTAGGCAGTATGTAGTGTTTTGCCCACTTATGTGGCTCTGGTGCCTTTCTCAAAGGAGTCCACCAGGTTTAGTAGCATGACCTGCCCTTGATGAAACCAAACTGGGATGGGTCCAGTGTTTGACGTTTTCATATGTCCTTGGTTATTAGGCCCATGATAATGTTTTTTCATGGCATTGCATATAAGACTAGTCAAACTTATAGGTCTGCAGTTTCCTGGGTGTGTTGTTGGGTCCCCCATTGTGTAAAGGGATGACCGTTGCAGTCCTCCATTCTTTGTGGACGAATCCTGCTTGGAGGTTGTGGGTGAATGGAGATTCTAATGAGCTTGACAGGTCATGTCTCAAGTTTCTAAATTGTCAATATAAATTGTATTTATCCTTGCCCTTGAGACTGATTTGGTTATGTGGACCCCTTCACTTACCGGGTCTTAAAATATATGTAAGCTGTATACCATGCAAGCATTTTGCCAAACCTGCTGATCATGGCCAAAAATGGTTTTGTGACCAGGCCACATACTACATCAATAAATGATATCAATAAGCACATGAATAAACAAGCTGTCTAACTTACAGTTTGCTATTTCTTAAGTAATAACCATAATATTCTTACATACTCAAAGGCTGTCTCTCATTGTCTTGCATAGTCTGTCATTATTGGGGGTTCTGTTGTTGTTGCAATTTTTTTTTTATCCAGTGCTAGGAATTCAGAAAAAGTCATGGTCCTTGTTCTATGCAAAGTCAACTGACATTACATACATATTCTAGACTGATGATGCATGCATCTATAGACCCATCTTAAATTGGAATTCTCTACGTTTAGTTTCCACCTGCCAAAGACTACTGAAAAAATCCCTAAAATAAGTAGCAGTATAAAGAAACAAACATTGGTCTGACAACAGTTCTACAGATGACTGACTGTTAAATGCATTAGGTGGAATTACGCAACATGTTTAATAATGTGCATCTCAGTGTTTGTTCTCCTTATCAAGGTTTGCAGCTCATGGTTCAGGGTCCAGACAAGACTTATGTTATTTCTGTTATACTCAAGGAATGCTGGAGATACAACCTGGCCATGATGCTTAATGGGAAAATTAGAACAGTATAAAGAGGAATCAAAGTGCTTAATTATTTATAATAAAGTGAATACTGTGACAGTCTTTCTGCATCAAGGTTTGTTTCAGTTCTAAAATTACAGATATGGCACAATACCAGAGGTGCATATATCTTATCACACCTGCAGAATATAGCCTTGTCACATGACTGCACCTATTCTTTCTGCCTTCTCTGAATCCCTTCATATGTGCAAGTTGTAGCATGCGCTCACTACTGTGCAACAGAATCAGAAAGGCATATCACCAACATACACCCCATTACTGTTGTGCACTAACCCTTCCCTGCTCCTAACCCCAGCTCTGCATCTTATCTTAAGAAAAAAACATTTCCATATCATTAGCACCTAACAAGACACTCAGATAATCACAACATCCAGCACCACACAGAACCGTAAATCAGTCCCCTTCCCTAGCCCTTACTTTCTTAACATGCAAACTGTCTCATACACAATTCTACCCCTAATGCCAAAACCTTTGGTATATCCAAATGTTTCAGCATAAAACACATTCCACACTTACCACAAGCATAAGCACTTGATCTTCCTTTTTCTAACACCTCCAGACTTTGATAACAAGTGCTTTTGATAAATTTCCTACTTACTTTAGTCTGCCTGTGAGTTATGTACCTGCTATGTAGAGGACTTCATTTTATGTGTGTGTGTGTGTGTGTGTGTGTGTGTGTGTGTGTGTGTGTGTGTGTGTGTGTGTGTGTGTGTGTGTGTGCGTGTGTGTGTGTGTGTGTGTATTTGTGGAGCTAGTAAAATTAATATTACAGCAGTGAGGGTAATATGCCCTTTCCTCACTGTAGTGCAACCTCAGAGTTGGTATATTTAAATAGCAGGGGTTGTGGAGGTGTAAGGGGGCTAGGCCCCTTGCAAAAACATTGATTTTTGGATGTGTTTAGTTTCTGTTCATCTTTTTGGTTTAGATCTTTTAATCAGCTATATTCGTGTTGACTTTATATATATATATATATATATATATATATATATGTATGTATTTGAAATTTGTTGACCGGATTACTCTGACTGAGCTGTTGCCCTTTTACAGCAGAGGCCCAGGGAGAAAAGCTCCACAGTTAACACATATGCAATATATAGTGCAATGTTTCAAAAACATAAGTTTGTAGTTAATTTTTAATGTTAAAGAACCAAGGTAATATATAAAGATATATAGTTATTATCAAGAACACTGTTACAAAGAATATACGTATTATAGCAATATAGAAAAGTAATGTCTGAAAGCATTAGCCTCTAGATATTTAGTTAAACAATAGTAAAGACATGAACATATATGAGTAGAAAGTTAGAGTAGGTAGTCTGAGCTATATACAAGTTAGTTTCAACAGATTAGGGTTACTGAAAAATGGAAAAGAATAAAAAGGGAGAGAAGATGGAAAGGTAGATAGTTAAGGAGGGTATGTGCATTTGCAGATCCAAGTGCTTCTTAGAAAGTGTTTGGTTGCAGTTTTGAATTGTTTAGGTTGCTTAATACTTCTGATATCTAGGCAGAGCTTGTTCCAAGAGAGGGCTAGGGAGAAGCTATAGAGGCTTTGTCCAATTTTGTTTTTTGGCTTGTTAATTTGAAGTAATATATATATATATATATATATATATATATATATATATAATTTCCCTCAGACACCCTAATTGCCTACATTCATGTCACTGAATAAATTTAATCAGTCAAAATTCATAAAAATGCAGGGTTTCAAGCTTTTACACATACAGGGGGAGGATGCATTCCCCACACCCCCTCTACTTATACACATCAACTTTGAGATTGCATAACAGTGAGCAAAAGGGAAGATTACCAATACTCCACTGTCTGATCTTGTAACCCTGCACATTCAAAGTGCGAATCAACCAAGACATTCAGTTATTCATGCTGTGACTAAAGGGTATATATAATGGGAACGACTGCATCCATCTGGATGTGTGCACGAGTGTGTGTGTGTGTGTGTGTGTGTGTGTGTGTGTGTGCATGTGTGTGTGCGTGTGCGCACGCATGTGTGTGCGTGCGTGTGTGTGTGTGTGTGTGTGTGTGTGTGTCTGTGTGCACGCGTGCTCGTGTGTGTGTGTGTGTGTGTGTGTGTGTGTGTGTGTGTGTGTGTGTGTGTGTGTGTGTATGTATATATATATATATATATATATATATATATATGTGTGTGTGTGTGTGTGTGTGTGTGTGTGTGTGTGTGTGTGTGTGAGTGTGTACCTATATAGAAATATATATATATATATATATATATATATATATATATATATATATATGGATGGATATATATATATATATATATATATATATATATGGGCCGGATTCACGATGGCTTGCACGGAGTCTTACAGTAGAGTAAGACTCCATGCAGCCATCATGTCCGAAGAGCAATCCAGGAACAACCTGTAGGGGCATGTAAGAGAGCTCCTAAAACGGCTCTTACAAGGACAGGACTGGGATATGCAAATTACCTCAATTGCAGGCGAAAGGCACGCAAATAAGGTAGATTTGCGATTCAGGAAACCCGAACCTGTCCGAGTAAGAGCAGTGTTATTTGCAGAATACTCAGTTGACAACTGAATACCGTTCTGCAAATAGCAAAACGGAGCCATGACAGCTCCAGATAAAGGTTGCATCCAGTGCAGGAAGCATGCCAATGGCCAAATATACGGCCATGTGAAATGTTTCCTGATGCAATATGAAAATAATAATATTTTATTTTTTTTCGCCGATTTCCGATGTTTAAGCGTAGCGCAGCACCGCGCAAACGGGGTGCGCTCTAAAACCCAGAATACTAAAAATTAAAACACACAAATGTGGATTTTATTGAAATTGTTAATGTACAATGCAAGGAAATGGCAGGCTGAAAACAACATGGCCACCGAGTAGAGGTTGCTAAGGGGGGAAGCTCAGTCTAAGACATGTAACCAAGCATTAGTAGGCAATCCTATGTAAATGAGCATTAGGATAGTGAATCGCAAGTTTACATAGCAAATGAGCACAGTCAGTGGAGTGTAGGAGTAGGATATGGGGAGTAACAGAGTAGAAGATAGATGACATCACGAGGGGGGTATGTATGAAAGAAGTGAAGCTCATTGGTGCAGAGTGGCATGTGTCAGCTGTCATTCACACATCATGGAAAGAGGTGTGTCAACAGGTAGGCTAGGGAAAGGCAAGAAATGGAAGGCGTATGCCGTGGATAACACCAACATTTCTGCTGAGCGGGTATGCACACGTGTGTGTGCGTGTAAACCCGAGTAAAACAGAGTGTAAGTGTGAGTGTGCGCGTTTAAGCTGGAGTAAGCATGTATAAGGCTGTTTAAAGAGTTGTAAGTGCATTTGCGCTGGTGTGCACACGTTTTAACCCGAATAAGCAAGTTTTAGTCCATGTAAGCATGTGTGCGCGCATGTGAGCTGCTGTGTGCGTGTTTGCACTTGTGTGCACGGTGCTCCCCCCCTGAGGAAACAGAAAGGAAAAAGGAAGCACAACACATAGTAGGAAGCTACCAGGGAGTACTAGCAGAGCTAGCAGGTGAAAACAATCAGAATCAGACAATTACACAGGCAGTACACTAGCCCAGCCCAGCCTAGCACTTAAAACTCTGCAAACAACAGTCCATTATGTTTCTCACAACAGACACTGCAGTAAGCTAATAGAAGTGAAAACTGAAAAAGCTTTACTGAGACAAAGAAATGTTAGGGGCTGCCATTGCTGTTATAAGGCGAAATATGCAACATGCTGAGGGTGGTGACAATGGAAATGCTGCTGGACAACCCACAGTGAGGAGACGGAGAAGAGTGTACAGGCCCAGGGTAACCTACCAGTGCTACATGAGCTGGAGATAGTGGAGCGCTATAGAGTGGATAGAGACCTCCTGCAGCAAATTGCTGAGCTGTGCAGGCCACGCCTCACACACAGAACCAACAGAGGGGAACCCATCCCAGTGGAAACCAAGGTATGTGTTGGCCTAAGAATATTAGCAACAGGTACCTTCCAGAGACCAACTGGTGATATGATGGGGATATCACAGGCATCAGCATCCAGGGTACTACACCAGTTCCTGGATGCCATGTCAGCACATGTAGGTGATCATGTATATTTCCCTAATTCTCATGAGGTATTGGCCAGCAATATGTGTCTCTTCCAGCAAATAGTGGAATACCCTGAGGTAGTGGGTGCAATAGACTGTATGCACATACGCATCAAAGCACCAGCCGGCGAGTGGGGTTGGGTCTACTTCAACCACAAGGGCTTCCCCTCCATCAACTGCCAGGTTGTGTGTGATGCCCTGGGCATAATACTGAATGTGTGTGCAGGCTGCCCTGGAAGCTACCATGATTCCCATATCTGGCATCTGACGCAGCTGTACCAGACATTTGCCAATGGGGACATCCCACATGGTCACCTAGTGGGGGATGCTGGCTATGCACTGGAGCCGTGGCTGATGACACCCATCAGAAATGCACACACACCTGAACAGGAACACCATAATGAGGCACACGCACAAACACGTAATGTAATAGAATGTGTGTTTGGGCTGCTCAAGTCACAGTTCCGGTGCCTGGACACATCTGGTGGAGCCTTGCAGTACTCACCAACTACATGTACCCAAATTGTCATGGTATGTGCTATGCTACATAATATGATCCTGCGAAAACAGCTGCAGCAGAACCAGCATAGGCCTGGGCCAAACAGCCCCCCACCATTGCCAAGGCCATCACAGGCAGAGCATGACTCAGAGGAGGAACAACCTGAGCCTGCCCCAGTAGGCAGAAGGAGGCATGCACAGTATGCTTTGGCCTTGGCAAAGAGGCAACGCATAGCACATACAATGGCTCAGTAGGAACTCTGGAAATGATACCTCTCTCCAACTCGCACATATAGTAAAAGGGATGCCTAAGTTGACACTACCTGCTTTCAAACATGTACAAGGAGTGTAGTATGTGCATCCAACATAGGAAGCCCTGCAGCACCACCTAAGGCATGATTGCCATGTGTTAAGCAATATAAAGCAGTGCTAAACAGCATTTACCACCATGTAGTATATGCAAACAAAATCGCACACACCAACTAGCACAACTGTGGTCAATGTTCAGTAATATTGGGCAACGTCCAGCAATGTTGGTGAATACTGAGCAATGTCGGACAAGCCTGGTCTAAGTAGGGCATAGCTGAACAAAAGCCAACATGCTCATATTTGCTTAACTGGCCCTTAAGCAGTCTGGTCTGCTCAGTATGAAAATATAAAGCAGTGATGGGCCTCGAACCCAGGATACTGTGCACTATAGCCAAAGTACTGAGCCACTAAACCATGATAGTATTGCACTGGTCAGCCTCTATGAAGGAATGTTGATAAGTCTATGCAAAGTATTTCATGGAAACCCTGCAGGCACAGCATAATCCTTGTCGAGTTATGACACAAAGGTGAGTCCTGCAGTGAGAACAGAACCTGACTTCCAACACACACAGTATAAATGTTAATATCGGTCATGTTCGCACACATCAACAAATGTAGTGGACCTCAGATAGCAACATACTGATAGGTCACACTGGGCATGCTCACACACTTGAATAAATGAGACAAATGTCAGGCAACAAAACACGGAATGGCAGAACTGGGCATGCTCACACACTTAAGCCATGTCTGAGGCCATGTCTGAGTACAGCAGTGGGCCACGCATATCTGGCAGTTGCATGTTTTAACCCAGGAACCTGTCAGTATACAGCAATCTGCCCTGAGCACACAGTTATATGACAACAGACACATCTATAATATAGTGGTATCCTGTCATAATCAAATATGTTCTGCAGATACCGAAGTTGTTCATAGAAACTGGTAAAGCAAAGATGATAAAGACCTGCAAACAGTATCAGCAATAAACATTGTGCATCTTGAACATTAGCATAGGTTCAGGGGTCGATACTAGGCTATCTGCCCTAGGGCATGTACAAGCCTAGCCAGAGTGTGTTTGGCATTCGCAACCCTGTCAGATTACTACACTGTGTGTGTGAATAGTAGGTCACACAAGATAGCCCATGTACGTTTAGGCTAGTGTGCCACTGTCTAGCAGGGACACAGAAGATATCCCAGGGGTAAGCATACGATCACCCATACAGTCGTCAAGATGTCTCCTGTAGGTGGTCAGTGGGTGGCTCTGCCTATGTGAAACTGGGATTACATTCTAGAGTGAGTGGAGCCTCTGGGATAAGAATCTGTCCCTCCACAATGTCCTATTAACATCTGTGCTGAGGTATATGTCCCTGGAGTGTGTAGCTCCTAGGGAGTTGGATATCCTGAGGTAGAGCATGTCCAGTAATTCTGGGTTGGGTATATCTGTAAACAACAGGCACATATCATATCTGAGTAGGTGGTAAGCGACTGAGTAGAGCTGGAGTTACTGCATCTGAACTGTGCAGGGCATCTGTGTGAGTCCCTAGATCTGCTTGGTGAGGAACTTCTGTGGCCAGAACAGTTGCTGCAGGTGTCGGGTAAGGTACACCCCAAATGTGGCATTGTAACCAAGCATGGATGTGATGAGTATAGGGGCACAATGACCTCACTCGATCTAGATGTGAAACCATATGGGATAAAGTGGCCCACATAGAAGGTATGTCCAACCACTTTGGCAATGTGAATGTCAAAGGTGACAGTACGAACAAGTCATGTCCCCAAACCCCTAACAACTCCTACCGTATGTAATGGAGTACTACCTATGTGGTAATGTGTGGGCATGTTGTTATTCCCAAAGGGGATGACTATGCAACTAATGGCATTTAGCTGTAGGCCATGGCTCAGGCACCAGTCATCCATCTCTGTGAGACCCTGTTTGAGTATGCATGTGGCAGCTGGAGAGTTGATCATGGCACCCAGTTTGCAGTCAAGTGCAAACATGTTCAGCCATATTCCCCCTGTGGTAGCCTGTACGTCAGACAAATATATACTGAACAAGAGAGGTCCCAGGACCGGGCCGTGTGGGTTGCCACGTGTAACTGGTGTATAGTCAGACATGGCACCTGCAATTCTGCCCATGTGGGTGCTATCCCTGATCCAGGTATCAATCCATCATGTGAGATATGTGTCCATATCGACACTGGTGAGCCTATGCATAATGGCCCAGTGGGTTATTGTGTTGAAGGGTTTTGCAAGGTTCAGGTAGGCTATGTGGGCAGCCATCCCTATGTCGATGGACCTGTTAGCCATTTAAAGAATACAAACAGGTTCAAGAGGCAAGATCTGCCCACATTAATGCTGAAATGTGTAGGACACAGTGTCTGTAGGTTCCCGATGTCTATGTGTATGAGTCCCATGACAATACGCTCCATAGCTTTGCAGAACAGGCTACTTAGGTCTATAGGGCAATATTGTCTTTGGTTCTGTTGTGGCACCAACTCTGTAGAGTGGGACCAGTGTCGCTGTACGCCATTCCTTGGGTACATATCCTATGGTAACTCCGATATTGAACAGTGATGTAATGTGAGGGTTGTGTCTGTCATGATGCTCATGTAAGATGCAGGCTGGGACACCATCTAGTCACATTGATACTGTGATGTACGCTTTGGGGAGGGCAGCACTCACCTGTTACTGTGTAATGTCAGGGAGGTTATACTCTGTTGGGATGGATAGTTGCTCCTTAGGGGGGATGGGTGGGAGACATCTGCACTGAATCTGTTTGCCAGGATTTTGGCAATGCCAGTGGGTTCAGGGTAGGTTTAGTTCATAGGTTCATAGGTTCATAGGTTCATACTAGGCTATCTGCCCAAGGGCATTTATAAGCCTAGCCCATAGTTATTTGGCTTTCGCCACCCCTTTAGTTTGAATAAAACTATGCCTATTATTTTGCTGTGCCTCTGTCAAGCAGTGACACTGAAGTAATCCCTGGGGTATATCTGCGATCCCCCATCCATTGGTCAAGATTCCTCTTGAACAAGGCCAGCGAGGTGCTCTGCCTCACATGTACCGGGATTTTGTTCCACAGCATAGGGAGTCTCTGGGTGATGAATCTGTCCCTCCAGCATGTTCTATTAATAACCGTGTCAAGGTTTAAGTCTCCGACCCTTGTGGTTCTGAGGGATCTAGATTTTTGAGGTGAAGCATATTCATCAAATCAGGGTTTGACATGGCCTTATATGTCAGGCACAGGTCACCTCTGAGCAAGCGGTATGAGACTGAATAGAGCTGGAGTTCTTTCAGTCGGGCAGCATAAGACATATTTTTGAGACCCTTTATCCTTTTGGTGAGGAACTTTTGGGGCCTTTCCAGCTGCTGCAGGTGTCTGGTCAGATACATTCCGAATGGGGCATTGTACTCAATCATAGGTCTAATGAGTGATGAGTACAGGGGGACGATGACCTCCCTTGATCTAGATGTGAATCCTTCATGATCAGGTGGGCAATGTAGAAGGTTTTCCTAACTACTTTAGCAACATGAGTGTCAAACGAAAGGCTACTGTCAACCTGGGTCCCCAGATCCCTGATGACTTTTTCTGTGCTCAGTGGATTGCCACCTATATGGTAGCTAGGGGTAACCTTGTTTTTCCCGAAGGGTATGACTATGCATTTCTTGGCATTTAACTTTAGGCCATGGCTCTGGCATCAGTTATCCGTTTCTGTGAGGCCCTTCTGAAGGATATCTGTGTCAGATGTGTTTTCGACTATGGCCCTCAGTTTGCAGTCATCTGCAAACTTTGTCAGCCATAACCCTCCTGTGTTTGCTTGTACTTCAGAAAAGTAGATGCCGAACAAGAGTGGACCCAGGACTGAGCCCTGTGGGACACCACTTGTGACAGGCTTTGAGTCTGACATGGCTCCAGCAACTCTGACCCTGTGGGTTCTGTCACTTAGCCAGTTTGCAACCCATCTTGTGATGTATGGGTTTACATTTAAGCTGATGAGTTTTTGATGATACCTGAGTGGGGTATTGTGTTGAAGGCCTTTGCCAGGTCAAGGTAGGCTGTATGGACTGCCTTTCCTCATCAATGGCCTTGGTGACTGTCTCAAAAGTCAACCAAGTTTAAAAGGCATGATCTGCCTTTGACAAAGCCAAACTGGGTTGGATCCAAAGTCTGCAAGTTCCCTATGTCTTTATTTATGAGTTCCATTATGATCCTCTCCATGGCTTTGCAGATAAGGCTTGTCAAGCTAATGGGACGGTAATTTCAGGGTCGGTGGAGGCACCGCCTTGTGAAGTGGGACCACAGTCGTGCGCCACTCCTTGGGTACGTATCTTGAGGTGAGGCTAAGATTAAACAGCTGTCCTAACTGCGGGTTTAATTCCTCATTGAGTTCATGGAGCACACAGCCGGGGACACCATCCGGTCCCATGGATGCTGTGTTTTTGCTTTGGAGAGGGCAGTTCCGCCCTGGGCGTTGGAGATGTTTGGGGGGCTACAATCCTCTGGTATAGATATCTCTCCTTTTGGGGAAGAGAGGGGGGGAGAAGTTTGCACTGAACCTGTCAGCCAGTATGTTGGCAATGTGTGTAGGTTCAGTAATCTTCACATCATTTTGAACTAATTATGAGCATATCTGGGAGTTTCCTCCTAGGTTTCTAACATAGCTAAAGAAGGCCTTATGATTGTCTTTTGAATCCTTGGCGATTTTTCTCTCAAAATTTGCCTTGGATGATTTTATGAGAGCTCTTAGTTTTTACTTATAATGATCAAGGGTGTCTTACCTTTCAAGGATTTTGCTCTATCTTGTAGTAGCTTCCTCCTTTTGTTGTAGAGCTTGTTTATGGCTGGGGTCCACCAGACTGGATGCTTGCCTTTGGTACAAAGAGTCTTAGTTTTGTTTGGGATTGCCTGATCCATGCAGTCCTGTAGGTGCTGGTAGAAGGCATTTGTAAGTGATTCAGCGGTTTGAGTAATGTTTACCACTGGCTCAGGGGCCTTAAAGGAGACCACACTAGTGTTTAGAAGTGTGAAGTCGGCTTTTGAGAAGTTTTTCACTGTGGTCTTTTTTGTTTCAGGTGGTGGCGGGATGAGGACCTCCAGCGAGATTAGTTTATGATCTGATCTCACCAGTGAGGGGTATACTTCTGGTGTTGAACATTGTGATCCCATGTTCGTGATGATGAGATCAAGTATGTTTTCTCCTCTTGTGGGGATGGTGACTAGTTGTTCCATGGCATTTGAGTTTATGAACTCCAGGAACCTTTGGGCTAGAGTGTTTGGGCTTGAGTAGTGTTCCCAGTCTATATTAGGGTAGTTGAAGTCACCTAGTATGATGGTGTTTGGAGATACATTTATCCCCTCCATTGTTTTCAGGAAGGCCATGTGAGGTTCCTGAGTTTGAGAGGGTGGCCTGTAACATGCTACAAATTGCAGAGCAGTCTTGCCTATGGTTAATTGCACCTGGATGGTCTCCGATGCATCGTGCATTGCCACCAACCTTGAGGTGTGGGTGTCCTTTATGAATATGGACACCCTCCCTCCTTTCTTGGTGTTGTCTGGATTTTGGGGCCGGAACGCATGATATGAGGTGAAACCTGCTAGTGCTGGGGTGCTCTCAGGAGCCTTGAACCAGGTTTCTGTCACAGCACAGACATCGATGTTCTCCATACTGAGAAGGGCCTCGAGTGCGTGCATCTTGAGATTGAGACTTCTGGCATTGAGCAGCATTACCCTTAGTTTTTTTTACTTTTTTGTGTTCTAGGGTGGTAGGTTTAGAATTTGAGCCTTGCCTAAAAAAGGCACTATGGGGTGGCAAGAGCCTTTGCCAATATCCAGAAGCCTAGGGGTGACAGGTGCAAGCCGTCCCTCATGCAAGCGTGGCTTGTCCAGCATGTCATCCCAGGCAGACAGACATTGGATCCCTTGAATGACACCAGAATTTAAGCCAATTATTAAAGCTGATCATCTTATCACTGTATTGTGGCATCATTCTAGGTGAAGGTAGGATACTGCTCAAGGTCAGGGTCATACCTGCCTGGGCTACATAATCAGAGAGCTCCTCAATGTCTCTTTTCATGTAGTCCAAGGAGGTACGTCTCAGGTCGTTGACACCAGCGTGGACAATGACTGAGTCATACTTGTACCTGCTGTTGAGAGACCTGAGTGCTTGTGTTATGTGGCGGATTCTAGCGCCCGACAGGCAGCTTACTGTGACCTTCTCCTTACTCAGTCTGGTGAGCGGGATGTCAGTGTGTCTGACTATGGAGTCACCTATGACAAGTATGTTTGGTGTTGTATTTGGCCTTAAGGGCAGTGACTGCTTTGCACACTGATTTTGTTGTTTATGTGTTGTTTGTGTGGTGTATTGAGTTTGCAGTTGCTTGGGTGTCTGCTTTGGAGGCCTCTGCTGTTTAGGTAAATTTTACTCAGAGCCTCCGAGTATGTCTTAGTGTGTTTATGTGTTTGATTCAGTGGTGTGGTTGAGTTATGTGAGACTGGTATTGTGGTGTGTGTAGTTGCCTTCTCCTCCTGCCTGGTCTTGCCAGTCCTGAGTTGAGAGAGCTCAGCCTCCAGTCTGGCTAAATAGCTGCATCTCTCACAAGTGTTAGTGTTACATGGGAGGAGGAGATGGTTGTCCGTGTACATGAGGCAATTGTAACATTGTCTCAGAATTCCCAGATTCACCAAATGGGCAGGAGAGGACGCCAGCATCTGACCCTTCGACATGCTAGAAAGAATTATGAGTTGGTATGAGACAGAAAAGTAGTGGGCTTAGCAGGGAAGTGGGCACTCCTGGGGGGGGGTTTGCTAGTGAGAGATTTGTATAATATAGGAGTGCTTGACCTGCAAAGAGAATGCTTATAAGACAAGGGATATGCTTATAAGACAACTGCTGAGCTTTTTGAGAAGAAAAAGCTATTTGGAACAAGTGCTGCACTTTTTAGTGTAGGTGTAAACTGTTTAGGTTAATAACAGAGCAGTTCTAAGGGAATAGTCAGTATGCAGTAACTCACAGCATATCAGTGAGTGTCCACCCAGGTTCCTGACATAACCGAAGAAGGCCGTGTGATAGTTCTACGTGTCTGTTGCAATTGTCTGGTAGAAGCGGCCCTTAGAAAAGTTCATGAGTGATTGTAGTTGTCTGCTAGTACAGATCACAGATGCCTTCCCAGTCTGGGATTGTGCTCTATTATGTAGTAGCTTCTTCCTGACATTGTACAGCTTATTAATGGCTGGGGTCTACCAGACAGGTCCCCTGCCATTGGAGTAGTGAGTCCTGTTGTTATTTGGGACAGCACAAGCCATGCAGTCCACTAGGTGTCCATAGAATGTGTATGTAAAGGATGCAGCAGTGTGAGCCGTATTTGCCACTGTCTCAGGGTCTCTGAAGGATACCACCTTGCTTCGGTGAAGTGAGACGTTGGCTCATGAGAAGTTCACCAAGATTACTCAAGATGGGTGTGTGGAGGGTATATGTATGTCCAGTGAGATACATGTATGTTCTGACCTTACCAATGAGGGGTATATCGCTGGTGTGGAACACAGAGTCCCCTTGTTGGTGATGATCAGGTCCAATATGTATTCTCCCTTGTGGTTGTGTTGACTGGTTGTGCCATAGCATATGAGTCTACAAATTGTAGCGACTGTTGGGTGAGGGTGTCGGGACTTGAGTAGTATCCCCAGTCACTATTCGTGTATATGAAGTCACACAATATAATGGTGTTTGTGGAGACCTTCATATTCTCCATAGTTCCCATGAAAGCCGAGTGTGGTTCCTGAGTTTGAGAGTGTGTTCTGTAGCAGGCAACAAACTGAAAGGCAGTATTGCACAATGGTAGTTGTATATGTATGGTCTGTGATGCTTTGTGCAGTGCTACTAACCCGGAGGTGTGTGTATCTGTGATGTATATGGATACTCCCCCTAGTTGTGTTGTCTGTTCCAAGTCTTGTTGTCAGACAGCATGGTATGAAACATAACCTGGTAGTGCTGGACTGCATAAGCGAGCCTGAACCAGGCATCTGTCAGTGCACAGATATCACTATCCTCCATACTGAGGAGAGTCCTGAGTGGCCGCAATATGAGGTTAACACAACTGTTGTTGAGCAGCATTACCCTTAGTTTCATTTAACCTGTAATGTCTATGGAGGTGGGTTTGTCTTCTGAGCCCTGCTTAAAAAAGGCACTATGGTGGTAGCAAGAGCCTTAGCCAGCATACGAAAGTCCAAGGGTGACAGGTGCAAGCTGTCCATAGTGAAGCTACGTGGCATGTTGAGCATGTCACCATAGGCTGACAGACACTGCATCCCCTATGAATTAAACAAATTTGTTAGGCAACTGTTAAATGTGATATGTGTGTCTGTATACTGTGACATCATAATTGGTGGGTGTAAGATGCTAGACAAGGTCAGGGTCATACTGGCCTGGGCTACATGATCAGAGTGTTCCTCCATGTATCATGTCATGTGGTCCAGGGAGTAACGTCTGAGGTTATACACACCAGCATGGACAATGATGGTGCCAGTCCTATACTTGCTTTGGACTGACCTGACTGCCTGTATTATGCAGCAGATCCTGGCACCCAACAGACAGCCCAAAGTGACTATTCCCTTGTTAGGGCAGGTGAGTGGTACGTCAGTGTGTCTGACAATAAGTGTCGCCTATTACAAGTGTATTAGGTGTGTTGTTTAGCCCGAAGGGCAGTGACTGTGTGGCACACTGACATTGTGAACTATGTGATATGTGGGTATTGTAGTAGGGTAGCAGGTGTGTGTGTGTCTGCTTTGGAGGGTAGAGTACATTTACAGCATCCGAGTATGTCTATGTGTGATAATGTGGTTTGAGTGCTGTTGCTAGAGGATATGTGAGACTGATATGTGGTGTGTGTGGTTACCTTCACCACCTGATAGAATGTGCCAGTCATGGGCCGAGAGAGTTCAGCACCCTGTATGTCACGCATATATCTGAGTTTGTCGGGAGGAGGAGAGGGTTGTCTGTACATGAGGCAGATGTGACATTGTGTCAATATCACAATATCCACCAGCTGGATTGAAGAGTACACACGAAACCGACCCCTGGACATGCCAGGATATTATCATGACATACTCTGTAGCCTGATCACAAAGAATCAGTAGGGTGTTAAGCATGTAAAAGAGTATAACAGGGATTAGTGCTCATGTTCGTTGGTGTTTTGTAAAGAGTAGCTGAGAAGGAGTCCAGACTGAATCATGACACCTCCTTCAGCTATGTCATAAATAGCAATGTACACCCATATATGTCCTGAGTCAGGGCCAACTGTACCTGAGTGACAATGCCGACATCATGACAGACAGGCCCATATGTACATACCTATCTCTCACTGACAATAGTCCATATCATCATACCAGGAGATATCACATGTAGAATGGATGAGCAGCTACCCCCACTGCCAAAAGCATGGCAGCAAGTGGAATACATTGATTCCCAATATGTGTCATGCACAAAGTACAGAACAAACAGATCATGCAGCTGAGCCTCACCCCTTACACAGGATGTGGAACCATTGAATGTGTCACAGCTACATATGGCACTCCCCACAAGTGTTGGTGCACAACACACCATGGGAAGTCAAGTTCAGTACACCTATGAAGTCTGATCTGCAAGGTCATGGAGTCCATCATGGTTGCAGTCATAAACAGAGCTATTGGAAGCTGACATACACACAACCCTACCAACTGTGGTATGTTCATGTGCGGATCATGGTTCCCAAACATGCTAGACTGTTTGCAAGGCAGCCACCCAGGACATACATCAATGAACACATCTACACATGTGTCACATAGACTTTGAATAGCCCTTTATCAACATCCCAGACACATGTAGTATCCACAAAACCAACAAGCTGTGCATAAATATGTGTTGACATATGATGGCATGTCAATGTGTCCACATATAGATCACACAAGTTAAGGATTCTGAGGTCTTGTTCAAGCTGTTGACACCTGCTGACCCACATGGACCATTCCTGGAATGGCATAAAACAAAGTGTATACACATCACCATGTCCAGTCTGATGATGTCACCATCCTATAAATACAGCAGGAAAAGGGAAATCAGCCAGTAAAGCAAATAGCGTGCTGTGTTAATGCATCTCTTTCTAGTATCATAACATAGTTAGGTAGGGGTTTGAATCCTGCAAACAGTGAGTGTGTGTATAGGAGGGTGTGCAGTTTCCTTTGAGAGGTGTTTCTTTTTGGAGACTGGGAAAACTCACTAAAAGAGGTACATTCCTCTTTGGAAAGTCTGATGATGTCATCATCCTACAAATACAGCAGGAGAACGGAAACCAGCCAGTAATGCAAATAATGGGCCGTGTTAATGTGTCTTCTTGTAGTATTATAACATAATTAGGTAGGGGTTTGAATTCTGCAAACTGTGTGTTTGGGGGTGAGGGGTGTATGTGTGCAATTGTCTTTGAAAGGAGTGCCCTTTTGGAGACTGGGAAAACTCACTAATAGAGGTACATTCCTCTTTGGAAAGTCTGATGATGTCACCATCCTACAAATACAGCAGGAGAAGGGAAACCAGCCAGTAAAGCAAATAGTGCGCCATGTTACTGCATCTCTCTCTAGTATCATAACATAGTTAGGTAGGGGTTTGAATCCTGCAAACAGTGAGTGTGTATGTGTGCAGTTTCTTTCAAGTGATGTCCCCTTTTTGCAGACTGGGAAAACTCACTAAAAGAGCTACATTCCTTTTTGGAAAGTGTGATGATGTCACCATCCTACAAATACAGCAGGAGAAGGGAAACCAGCCATTAAAGAAAATAGCGTGCCATGTTAATGTGTTTTTCTCTAGTATCATAACATAGTTAGGTAGGGGTTTGAATCCTGCAAATGCTGACTGGGTGTGGGTTTTGCTTTTACTATGGTATGACATAGTATGATTACAACAGTAAGTGCATTGCACACATCAGGTATCTGCGTGGCTAATATATATGTGTACATGTCCCCTCAATCAGTACATAGGTGTGAAGCCTGCATACTACATAAATACATTTGTTTCCATTGACAGGTTGTGCCGCTGCTTCTCAGATCGTAGGTCACATATGTATGTATGTGGCAAGGCCGTCCACTGTCATGTTCTGTGGCCAAGGTCATCTGTGGCACACACACCCATGACAGTTACTTAAGAGTAGTGTGAGTGAGGGTATATGCTTGGGGTATATGTCAGACATGGTCATACACAACAAAGACTGCCAAAAATGGACAGTCTTTATAGGTGTACGACTGCCTTGTGGATATGCATTCAGGCCTCTAATGTCTTATGTGATACACCTTGGGACTTCACAATACCTATGGATATGTGAATACCAAGGGACACATGACATAACATGAGGCTGTATGTACACATTGGTACCCAACATACAGGTTGAGGGCTACCACCTGTGTGGTACTGACAGGATAGTATGTGTAGTACATGAGGATGACTATGCCATAGTCGGCTTACTGCTATACAGCATGTAACAGACAACAGGTATCTGTCTGTATGATACCCTTGTGTAAGATATGCGTCCCATCCAGGGAATGCATTGTAGGCCAATCCATGCATTTCCAGATTTGGAAGGACACATCACTAGTGTGTCTGTACGTACCTAAGGGGGCTATATGCCAAACAGGTGTGGTCACAGGAATGGGTGGCGGTCATTACCACTGGTTAGTGTTATAGTGTAGCACCGGAAGGATCCAATTGTTACTGGGTTCCCTACTACTGTGTGTCATTTGTCAGGACATCATCCAATGATTGCTTATAGTCATGCTATTGAGGTTGTGTATACTACCAGACTGCAAATCATTGACAGATATTAACGGTATCACCCACAGCATAGTGTCAACCCATGTCATACACATGTCTACCCATGTTAGTACATAACTGTAGTAGAATGCATACTGGCCATCGAAAGATACTATGAGATGTTAACAATGTGTACAACAGGGTATGCCACATGTCCCATGTGTCCACTATGCACGTACATCCAGACAGTGCGCACCCACCATGTTCACAGATGTACACTTGCTAATCTGTACTGCGCACCTCACACACGTACTGTCCACTCACTAACACATGCTGGCAACACATTACACTTCAGCCAGGTGGCACATGGGTGGACAATACATACTCAGACCTAACAGTGGTGTAAACAATGCTACATTGACAATCAGAGCTTTGATGCATAATGTCTGCTCAGATATACCTACAAGGATGTTGTTACACTTCCTTGTTGACAACTTGCTATTATTGCTACACTGCTATAGTGTCACCCTGTGCATCAGCACCATGTTAGCCTGTCCCTCCGTCAATGATGCAGATGACAGGAGGCAACACAGGTATCATCATATGCACAGGGCGTTCTGTTGTTTGCCAGAGCCTGACATTGACCCATCCAATTGACATGTGTGTGTGTGTGTGTGTGTGTGTGTGTGTGTGTGTGTGTGTGTGTGTGTGTGTGTGTGTGTGTGAGAGGGACAACAGTACAGCATGGGCCAATGTGGATGTACTGTGTGTGTGTATGTGTGAGCCCTAGTTATTTGGTTAATGTGTGTGTGTCTGCATGCACACAGCTCCACCATGTGGCTGCCATATATGGTAGTTTGTGGGACAGCCACAGACTATACCTGCTAGGCTGTACAGATCACTGCCTCTGGCCATGAACACAGTACCTGTGCCTGGCAGGGGTGCTACGGACAGTATCGGGTACCAATCCTGACTGGGTGCTGTCATCAGAGGCAGAGGTATGACGACTGGACCCATGTCCCTACTGGGACTGGCCAGAGCCATGTGCACGTGGTCTACTGTGATGGTCAATGGACATGCCAGCCCCAGCACAGCTCCTCCACTCTGGTGAGGGGGGGGATGTATGGCCGCCCCACCACCTGTGGCAAGCTGTTGCCTATGGATATCAGACGCATGCCGCTGGACATGTCTAATTAAATCACTGCAGTGATGGCGTACCTGCTCATATGTCCTGTTATGCATGCCTATGTCATTTACCCGGTGAACAAGGTCTTGCCATAGTGCAGTATGGTCATGCTGGTGCTGGCTGGCCCTGGAAAAAAGCAGGTTATAGTGCTGCACCAGGCTGTTCAGAATTCTCTACTCCTCCGCAGCTGAATACGATGGATTACATTGATGAGCCATAACCCTGGAAGACAATTAAATGATATGTGTGAGCATGTCATGTGGCACACTTAACATTATGAAGTACAGATATCACTTAACTGCCATATATAGCATCTATCTGTCTATCAGGGGATACACACATTCAATACCACATATCAGTGCTCAGCCCACAACTGGCTGACAGTGCCTGCAACACTCCATATAATACACCAGTATACACCAGTAGTCGGCACACTGTTTGGGATACAATGCACAACCTTGCCCCGGGGGTATATATCAAGCTAATGCATGAAGAAATATGTCATCCAATGCAGTGAATGTCATGTACATTTACAGTATTACCGGTAAACCACCCTAGTCTTTGATGCCATACCCCTACCTAACATATATTCACGGTTGTTAATATATCTGGCATACTGCTGTAACAGAGTATACATGTTGCTAGGTACACACACATACCCTGTAACACACATGTCATTGCAGGCATGGTACAGGCATCATTAAACACGCATCAAACATACATACAACACAAAGATGTATGCCGACACAGATGAGCATTACCTGTGTACCTTATAGTACTGTGTGCCCCTACTTACAGATACCTATGCCTGTGGTATGTAATCTGTGCAGACTACAGGAAACACACAAGACAGTGTTACCAGGGACTGTGAACATACACCATACTGTGCTGTTTAGGCCTACAGCTTCAGGTAGTACAACAGTTCATATGTGAGTGGGAGTCACCAGCAGTACCACTTACTGAGCATACATGTATTGCTTCAGCCTACATTGGGACACCACAGTCGTACACAAGGAACTACGTCACAATATATGCCATCATACTATGTCTGCATCCCAATAACTGACACATCTTTCTCCGGCCTCACACCTAGGACAAAAACTACCATGACAGACACAACCTCACACTAAGCTATCACACCTTAACAAACCTTGCACACAGTCACTGTCACACTCATTCCACCTCACATAGCTGGTATTGCACTGAGTACATGTGTGTGTGTGCATTGCGTCATAGGTAGGTAATACGCTATTGGCCCTAGGGCCTAGAGCAGCCTAGCCATATGCTACCCTGGCCTTTGACACACATGTAATGTGATTTCACTTGCTCCTGTCAACCAGATACACAGAGGTGACTCCCAGGGCATATTACCTATCTCCAAAACAATCATCAGGGGTATGTTTGACATCTGCTAATGAGGAGCCTTGTCTGTTCATGCTGGGTGGTTTAGTCCAGAGTATGGCATATTTGTGGATAGGAACCTGTACCTCCAGCATGTGCTGTTTAGTGAGGTGACAAGGATTAGGGCCCTAGGTCATGTAGCCCAGAGGGATTGTGAGGTGTTGTCATGGTGGTTGGTCGACTGCTATGGGTGTGACATACCTCTGTATGTCCGGCAGTGGTAACCTCTGGGTGGGCAGTATGCAACGCACTCTAGCTGTGGTTTGTGAGTCAGTCTACATAGGGCATGTGTTTGAGGGCAGTATTACTCTTTGTTAGGTATGCCTGTGGCCTTTCCACTTGCTGTAGTTGTCATGTGAGGTACATACCACATGGGGCATTGTGATGAGTAGAGGGGAACACCGACCTATATTTCCCTAGATGACACACCTTTTGTGATGACACGTACCATGTAGACAGATTACATTACTACTGTTGTCACTGTGATTATCAAAGGGGAGCCTACTGTCCACCTGTGTCCCATGTACCCTTCTGACACCATCAGTGTTAGGCAGGCTACCACCTATGTGGCAGTTACTGCGTAAGGTGTTTTGGAATGGGGTATGGCACTGCGGTATCAACACTGGTGTTCAGTCCATGCCTTGGACAACAGGCACCTGTTGCAGTACATATGACCCCGTGTCTCCCTCACTCTCTCTCTTATATATATATATATATATATATATATATATATATATACACACACACACACACACACACACACACACACACACACACACACACACACACACACACATACACACATACATACATACATACATATCTATCCATATCTATCCATATCTATACATATCCATACATATCTATATATATATATATCTATATTTATCTATATATATCTATATATATCCATATATATATCTATATATATCCATATATATCCATATATATCTATATTTATCCATATATATCCATATATATCTAAATATATCCATATATATATCTATATATCTATACACACATAGATATATGTATATATACATGTATATATACACATACATGTAAACATCCATGGCTGTACATATAGCTGCACATATAGGCACATATACTGCCCACCTTTCATGGTGGGGATGTCAATTATGCAACAGTTGTGAGACATACAGTTATGTAATACTATTGCACAATGTTGTGCAGAATGCATTCTGCTGTCCTCAGGCCATATAGCTGTTGCAGGCCTCACTGCCTGTAGCTCAGTCCCACAGCATTTAACACCACATGACATATACCGGCACTGCTTGCTTTCTGCAATGCCACACACTACAACCTACATACATATGTGCACATAGCAGCCTTCAACAATATACTTATGTCCAGCCTTCACTAACAGTTGCAATATGTCCCTTGCCCTATGCAAATGTGCATGTACATATAGATACGGACTGCTGCCACAAATGGATGATTCACAGTATGTAGAATATCCTTCAGACACATCTTTTGGATGTCACCAAATACATATCTGTTACATATCTTACCTTTGTATTCCTCACCTCCGTCTGTTGTAGGTGTTGTTTTTTTATTTTTTATTTATTTTTTTTTTTTTGGTTTTGTTTCCTCTATGTGTTGCTGTTTGTTTTCAGCGTCTGTCTCCTTCTGCCTGTTTGTGTCTGTCTGTCTCTGTCTGTCTTTCTCGCTTGTGCTCTCTCTCTCTCTCTGTCTCTCCCAGTTGTTGCAATGATATTATTGCATGTGTGGACAGCAGATACAGGCTGCTTTTCTAGGTATCTGCACATGTGTATGTGATGGCCTCTGCACCAATTGGTGCCCACCATTTAGTAATTGCATGCAGCCTGCTATGTGGTAATTGC
Source organism: Protopterus annectens (assembly GCF_019279795.1). NCBI lineage: Eukaryota > Metazoa > Chordata > Ceratodontiformes > Protopteridae > Protopterus > Protopterus annectens. Next base: position 1,802,486,805 of record NC_056741.1, on the reverse strand, counting down.
AGTTCTCACTGTGATTTCAGGACACTGTTATAAAATGATAGGGTAGGTAGGCGTAGCCCTTTCAGTTTTGCAAGGTGGGGACCATGCCTGTTTGCTGTGGACACTGTTGTCTCAATCAGAAGGTTGGTATATGTCTCATATCTGAAGCTGGGTTGTAGCCAGTGAAATGCATGTTGTACTGAAACCTGACTGTTGCTTCTTCTGGTACATTCTTCTCAGTGTGTAGGTTTACTCACACCTCCTAATGCTAACACTGGATACATGGGAGTATGTACTTGCTTTTTGAATTAGAGAATTAACTGGAATACAACAGTAGTTATTGCAAAGTATTCCTATGGCTTTCCTATTTTTCCTTTACATTCACTCATTGTAATGCATGTTATATTTCTTTCAGCACCAAGTTATTGTATATCTGCTGTGATATAGTGGTACTTCATGCAGACTGGTGAGTCCAAAGTCCCGGGTTCAAGACTGACAAGGTGTTTTATTTTGCTGCTGAGCAGTACAAAGGCCTTGTCATACAGAGTGACTAAGGCACTTTTAATCAGTTGTAAGCGGGTTTGTGCAACGTTTAGCAATGCTTAGCTAAGCGCACACAAGCTCACACTCACGCACCCCCACTAACTACTGCTTAAATGTGCTTACTCCCGCTAACCCCCGCGCTAATTTCTTTGAAAGAAAAGAAAATGGGGAGATAAGAAAGTGGTGAAAAAGGGGGCACAAAGAGGGGAAGACAGTAGGAAAACAAGCTCGGGATGTGCAGGACGGGTGTAGGGAAGGTCCATAGCTGCCCATTTCTTTACCAGCAACAGCTGTGCATATGTTTGAAATTTGGTGTGAAATTTGAAACCTTCCACCCCAGAGAGAGGGGTGAGGACAACAAAATATGTTGTACTGCCAATTAGAATTATCAGTTTACATGTCCAGCGGACATGTGTGTGAATTGGGCAGCTATGTATAGGGCGTGTTTTTTTTGTGGGAACAGATTGCCCTTTTTTTTTTTTTTCAGGTGAGAGTGGAATGTGAGGTAGAGGAAGTAGGTATATTTGGAGAGGTAGGTTGGGGAGGTAAACAGACAAGACAAACAAGATGCATACATGGGCGGAGTTTGACACATGGGGTGGGTGAACACAACTGACAGGGAAGGATGTTTGGAAATCGCAAGCCCATGAGCCACAGATGGTAGCAGTGGAACTGAGATCCCCACCCATGGGCAGTCACCACTGCACCTTCACAGCCCCAAGGGTGGCTGTGCTGAGGGCTGTGTAGGACGGGCAGGCTCACCCGAGAGACGCGCCACTCTTGCCTTGAGCTGGTGTAGGGGATCAGCGACTGAACACTGGATCTCCCTACGCACCACAGCCCGGACCCTAGCAAGGGTGACAGGTGGCCCTCCTCTGTCCACGCTTGCATGGTGGGGACGAGCCCCATCCCCTGCAGCGCTTTCACCCAAAGGTGGCACAGGACCAATGGAGGAGGGGAGCCCGGGCTGGGCACCAGAGCCGCTGTTACCAGGTGCACTCGCCAACTGAGGAGGGACAGATGGGTCCGCTGGGACCGGCCTTCCCATACGTTCTGTGATTAGGTGTGTTTAATTACAACATAAACAACAGCATTCCAGATTAGTTGTAATAGCATGCAGTAATATTCCCATTAACCCAACACACCAAGGTTCCAACAGTTGAACAGCAAGCATAACACATGCATATATTGAATGACAGTGGATATTCCAACATCATGCAGGGATGTTTGGTAGCAACAGGCCACCATGAACATGGTGTTTGAATAGGGCACATGCATCAACATCAAAGCAAATAATTATAAAACAATAGGACATATGTCCCAACAAATATTTAAGGTTACACATACCCATTGAGGTGTGGAATTGCATGGTTTATGCACATATGGTAGGGTGTAGAAAAACCTCAGTTAACATCTTATAATGACCTTTTAGTCTACACTACATTCCCAGTGACTGCAAGTGTATATCCCCTACCTGTATTATTACACTTGCCACCATACATTAGGTTGTGTCATGGGTTTGGCTAGTTCAATATATGCCTGACCTATATCTGACATACTAACTGTCCAGGATGCAGATGTTACTGCTACATATTTCTTGTTTGCATTTATATTTCTTTATCTACATATCTGGGATGTTTTCACATGACATTTTCACTTCGATTTGTACAGAACCCTGCATTTCTTGACACATACTCACATTTCTGGTGAATAATTACATGCTACATGTGTGCCAGGTTTACTTATTCTTGCCAGCCAGTAACTGACTATTGTGGACTGTATATATGTTTCACAGCTACTAGCACTTCCATCACCCACTTTATATGGGACTACATAACTCTGGGTTGCCAGCACATTTTCAAACAGTACTGTTTGTATAATGCAAGGGTACAACAACATTTCAGACTCTGTGACACAGACACACTCTGGGTTTTAGACCTTTATTAATGACATTGCACACTTTTCCACAGGCTCACTCCTTTATTTGTTTTAATGGTGTTTATGGCAGACATGTTCAAGACATATTATACCTTTATTAATAGGTTAGAACAATCTTTTTTCAGGCTCACTCACTTATGTTATATGACAGTGCCTGCAGAGATATTATTCCAGACATATGTTACCTTTCTTAATGGGTTACTACACTCTTTTTCTGCCTCTCTGATGTTTTTATCTGACAGTACATGCAGAGGACTTATTCAGGCAATTATATGGCTGTTTTATTAGACTACAACACTTTCTTTCATGCTCTCTCCCATATTTTATATAACAATACATGCAGAATAATCACTAACCTGCCTGGCGGGTCAGCCTTAGCAGCCTATCAGCATAGGCTTGCTGATTCATAGCACAGTCACCTGCAGCTGTAAAGTAAATGAAGGAATATTGAGACATACCTATCCGTTAAACATACTCCATTATCAATTCTTACATACTGCATTCCATGGCTACATACTCAGTTGTGGGGCATTCTGCACCCCATGGGCCTCCTGTATCCACTGGTTCAGGCGGTCTTGCTTTCATCTCTTCAGGTCTGCATGGTGGTGACTGACCTGCTCACCAGTCCGAGGAACACCCGTGGCACTGGTGAGGTCACAAGCTAACCAGTACCAAGCCTCTGCCTTGTACTCCATCCCTTGGAACTGGCCCTGCAGGAGTCTTGACTCGTGATGGTGGACAAGGAGCCAAACCATGTATTTGGACTCCTCGATGCCCCAACGTTGCGCTCGGAAGAGTGAACCCTCTCCTGCACCTGCCATTCTGACTGCAAATGTGAGCTACAATCAGTTATGGCGAGTATTCCTGCCTATGGGGCTTAAAAATGCCGCATTTCCCCGCACTTTTTTGTGATTGGCCATTTTGTAAAATTCTCGGCTGACTGCAGACCTGCTTAGTAATTGTTAAACTACCATTCATAAGTTTATGAATGTTAATAGTGGCTGCTTCCTTTATGTCGTCATGGCTTAGTGGTTCTGTACTTTGATTATGATGCACAGGGTCCTGGGTTCGAACCTTGTCATTCTTTTATTTTAATACTGTCTAGACAGGCTAGGGGGTGTGGCTGCGTTTAAGCAACTTAGCTCTACGTTGCTCCATGGTGCCCTTCGGTGCCCTGGTTGGAGCAGCACGCACGTCCGTGCAAACACAATGCGCTGGGTAAAGCACTTTTAAACTTTGGCCAACTCTATTGCGCTGGGTAAAGTGCTATTAAACTATGGGCAACTCTGTTTAGCTGGGTAAAGCGCTATTAAACTATGGGCAACTCTGTTTAGCTGGGTAAAGTGCTATTAGACTATGGGCACCTTTGTTTAGCTGGGTAAAGCGCTATTAAACTATGGGCACCTGTGTTTAGCTATGTAAAGCGTTGCTTAACAGCAGGCTATTATATATCTGGGTCCTTTAAAATATTTAGTTCGTTCACTGATACATTGGCCATGTAACTGCTTTTAATAAAATTTTAATCATATATGTCTGGTATTATTTCAAATACTGATTTTAAACATAAATAAGAAGGGGGGGTGGGACTCGAACTGTGAATGCCTTCTCTTTGTGCATACGCTCTACCATTACGCTATCGCAATTTGGTGTGGTGTGCATAAACATTCTTTCTTATGCTCTTCCATGTCAGAATTGCTAACTCTAGCTAAGCAATGGGCACACCCGCGCACACACGCGTAAATACGGGCAGCTATATCGTGGATTTAGAAAAATATATATAATTATTTACTTTATATAAGTGTGATGGGGGTTTACAGTGTCAGGGAGTGTGGTGTTGGGTGCAAGTACATTTGAGTGAACTCGCTCTTGTGTGTTGACATTATGCTTTTTAAAACCTTGCAAGGGCATGCACATTTAGACTGCTCGGCAGTTGGACACGCCCCCTGCTTTCCTACTTAGTCTGTGTAAGAGTTACGATTGAGTCAGCGTGCCCTCATGAATACTCATGGCACGCTGATGTCAAACCATTCAACTGCAGCCTCCGAGTAAGACTTATTAAGTCTTACACGGAGGATTAGTGAATCCGGGGGATATATGTATACATATCTATAAGTAGATATATAATATATATCAAATGAACTTTGTGGTTGCACATCCAAGGTGAAATGGAAAAAAAAGAATCAAGAGAAACAGCACCAACAATTGGTAAATTAAATTATGGTTTATTATGTAGTAAAAATGTAGATCCTTTACACTGTGGCGCACTTGAAGAAGACACAATAGCAGTATATTTTATGAGTTTGACTCTTCTAAAGTAGTTCCTCTGTAGGGGAGGCATTATCCAGATCTGCTGTTATTACCAAATGGTTTATTATTTCTGTGTCCTATTACTGGGAGGTACTCTTCTCTGATGTCAAAACATGAACAAGTATATACACTGATCTGAACTGATATGTCAGCATTCCAAAAGAAGACTATCTTACACCAAAATCTTGAAAGCAGTGCGATATGGCTCCAAAAGTTACTTAAATGTAACTAAGTGTCTTAGCACTATTAAAGCTAATTTTCTGTTCAAAATTATGTAACAAATGCCATTCCTAACATCCTGGTTAGAATCATACCACCTAACTCACTAGTGTAAAAAAATAAATAAATAAATAAACTAGCTAAAGCACACTATATCTAAGTCACCAAATCCAAAGTGAATACACTCCTCTTCTGGGCTTGGAAAATGTTCCATTTCCTTTGCCCCACAGCCAGAACAATAACTGGTAAGAGTCCTTCCACAACTCGAGTCCAACCTCCTTCTTACTGCAGCTGCCACCATTCAAACAACCACAGACAACATCAGCGGGTTCATTACCCTATCCTACAGAAAGGAACAATACTGCTTAACATTCTCCAAAGCCAGATGGTTTCCCATCCCCTAAAGAAATACCCTGCTGTAAGCCTGTCCTCTGTACACACTGATCATTGACCAAAGCTTCTCATATTTTACACTTAGAATCTCTGATAGACTCCTGCCAGCTTGCATCCCAAGATCACTAACAGACTCTACAACACCCCTACTAACTCCTTTCCACAAACTAAAAAGCACAGAATACTCCTTTTCAGTGCTTGTCCCTACAATATGGGGTTCCATCATAGATGGCTAAAGTGCGTCTGTTCTTTCAACAACTTCCATAGAGAACTGAAACTATTCCTAGAGGCATATGCCTCCAAAATAGCACCATCCCCTGAATCTATGCCATCACCCCCAGTAATTTCATACCCACAAATACAGCACTTCCAATCATTTTATATCAGTTAATATCCTGCTGATAGCGTCCCACACAGTTCCACGTCTTCCTTACCATTTCTTTCCTTTACTTCATCCATCTTATTCTTACTCATTTGTACAAACTCCCTCCTGCAGCATACCTTCCCTGTAGTGATGCCCTCTCCCATTTACTGAACTGATCGCATATATCGTTTATCTTTACTTCTTGCTGCATTTTCCTACTGTTACTACTTGACAGTCTTATATCTGTATTTCTGTTCTGGGATCTTTTCTTCTAATTGCCTGTTTTTTTGCTATCTAATATTCTTTCATCATTGTATGTTCTTAGGTAAATACTAGGCTAGCTGCCCTTGGGGGGCATTTTAAGCCTATCCAAGTTCCCTTTTGTGCTCAAAATAACCTATCCCATTTGTTTATAGATTGGCCTTACCCATCCCATGTTGAATAATTATATATTATCCACAATGAGAATTACTGGGATCATACCGTAGATAATTTGATTGAACCAATGCATGGGGTAAAACATTTAGGAGCTGCCTCTGTCCATTAGTAGTACAGGAGGCAGTCCTGGGGTAAATGTTCTGTTTCCCATCTGTAGGTGTAAGTTGCACTTGAATATGGTCAGTGATGAACTTGGTTTTATGTGTGTTTTATGTGATGAACTGTTGCTGTCTTAACATACCAAATTATCAAATGTTATATTTCTATGTGACAGATAAACATATGGTGGAATACTGCAGAACTTTGAAGTTGCATGAGTCATGTTAAATTCCCCTCATTTGAGGAGGCATTGTTCTTATTGGAAAAAACATGCAGCCTAATGAATGCTGATGTTCTGCAGGAAAAAAAATCCATATTTTTTGGAATTTCACACAGACTGAGGGATGCTAAATGATGTAGCAATGCTTTAATATTTTAAGAAAATAACGCCCAATAAATGCGTTCTAATGTTGATGTTTGATTTACCTTCTTTTCTTGGTAGGTATGAGTACAGTTCCTGAGGTTATTATTGCTTGTCACTGTGGGCTTCGTGTTTGTGGTATCACCCTCATTTCTAACAAGGCAGTCATAGATTATGACAGCATGGATAAAGCAAATCATGAGGAGGTACTTCAGGCTTCCCTCATCTGAGCTGAGGCACTGCAGAAACTTGTGGCTATCCTCATTGGCTGGATGGACTAATGCAGTAACAACAAAGAGGTTTAACTGTGAATAACCATGGATAAATTCTGGAGAAAATGGCATGACACTAGGAGTAAATGGAGACATTCTATGAACAGTTAACACTTGTCACAGATGTACAGATATCAACACTGCATGATGTTACCAAGTTACAGTGCAATACTCATCACTGAACAGACATGGATGTTTGAAAAGAAATATATTGAAATAAGATATTATTGCATTGATTGGCTCAGCATGGAAGCAGTTTCCCAAAACTCAGTTTGATTTTGGTGGAGAAATTCTTCTTTTCCTGAATTACTGCAACCTTGTAATTGATCTTAAAAGTTAATCAGATGGAAGGAGACAACTTCTGTGTTTTTGAATAGACACATAATCTGATCATATCACCTCTACATAAATGTCCTAGAGATAAAATCCAAACTATTTTTACATCATATTTATTATCCTTCTGGAACTAATATTTTACTTGTGTTAGGACAACAGTAAGTCTCCTTAGCTCAAAACTCAAATGTGCTTAATTCTGAAGGAAAAAAAAGTAAAATCCCAGTAGATTCTGATTAAAACATCAGCTAAGTAATGAATTCATGTAATTCGCTGTATCAAAATGGCAAGCATACTGCTGCTTTGCTTCTTTATACTGGGACTGACTTGTAGAAACTGGTGTGCATTACTTGTAGAAAAGAAACATGAAATGTAATGTGCTTGTACCAAGTGCATAAGTAACACCAGCATGCAAGTAATATACATGACAGAGATGGTGCTGAATATTAAAAGTGACAATGCAAAATTTAATGAAGTTAGATGTTACAATAACATCTAACAATAAATAACTGTGGAATAAATAAGCCCTTAAGAAAATAACAAAGGTATGCAGCTTGATTTTAGGTATACAAAATAAAATGGAGAATGAAAATTACACTTGTCTGATTGCATATAATTAAAAGACTTTCAAGTAGTGACCTACAGTGAAAGGATTATGATGAGAAGAGCACAGGAAGCAGCTAATTTCCAAATGTGAGGGGAAATGGTATCTTAGAGTCATATAAGAACTTAATGTTCAAAAGTGAGGCATTAACTGAAGGCAAAAAGATTTAAAACAGAATTGGGAAATGTTAAAAACAACAGAAGACCTTTGAAAATATACATAAGGCAAAGTGGAAATAACAGACCAAAATAAATGCTATCAAAACAAATCCCAACAGCCTTTGAGGCATGCTTTGAAAACATATATTGAGATATAGACTGCTGACTCAGTGGAGTATTGGATAATTGATATGTAGCTCACTGTAAATTCCTGGCAGTCCTGGGTTAGATGACACCACAGATAAGAAAATAGTGGATACAGATCTCACACTGATTCATGTACTGGGGAATATCTTTAATAAAAAAAAATCAAGAAGCTTCATCCTGTAGTTGTGGATTTGGCTTCCTGCCCAGTCAGTTTGCTGTGTACTATTTCCAAACTTTTTAAGCAAGGTGCATTGCAAATGTAGTGACTCATACAAAGGGACACGATTTGGAGGTCAGTAAAAAGTTTGACTATAAAAATAGTAGGTCATACTGTTACATTTCAGCAGTTTACTACCACCATAATAAAGTATAACAGGTTTGAAACATTGGATGGATGGATTTATATAGACATGAGTAAGATATCTGATATTGTGAATTTTAAGCAGACCAAAAAGTAAACCAAAAGATATGTAAATAAATGCTTATAGTCTGTATTTGGGACTGGCTGATTTGCAGAAATTGGTATTTAAAAACAAGCAAGTGTTTGGACTATCCAAGCCCATCTGTGTAGTGTGAAGATATAAAGCCCTAGATACAACCTCAGACAATCTGAGCTTGAATAGCATCTTAGGTAATGGAACAGCCATGTGGGAGAGAGCAAAAATGATCCAACAATACTGACACATCCATTTTTAAGTGTAGAGGACATGCTTCTATCTGGCCAAATGCTGCCATGAAAATGAAAGGTTATGTGGCATTGAAATGGCCTGGGCAGAGGACATTGTCATGGTGATCACAAGCGTCTCATGGTGACTGTCATTAGAGTATTGGGGATAGTATGCACATGCACATACAGAGGTTTGGGTGCAGGATACCCCACTGTGATCTGGGTATTGTGTTTATGCCAACAACCATTGGTGAGATTAGGGTCTTACTTTAAAAAATGCACTCATTGCTAGGATGCTAGCAAGGGAAAAATTTGCTCCATGACTGCGTAGATATTGATCTCACTGATTAGCTCATGCACTTACTCTGGGGAATTCCAAGTGGAGAGGGAACATATGGGCTCAAGAGCAATAGGAGCAGGTCTGGTGGTCAGTTGTCATAGTGCAAAAAGAACCAGGACAAATATAAGCAGGACATAGATCTAGTATTGTGATTGTGTTTAAGGGATGTGAGTGTGTGTGCAAGGATTTACAGGTTATAGGTGGAGGAAGAGCTAGGTAACGGGCATAAGTTTAGCATTGTGTGCATGTGTTTGTGTAAAATGTGTGTGTGTGTGACTATCTTGCATGATGGTGCTATTAGGAAAGGGGTTTTCATAAGGTAGCATGCATGGTTGAGGTTAGGGGCAGTAACAGGTTTAGAGTCAGAACAGGAGTGATGATGGACAGGGGGCTTAGCACTTGGAAATAAGTACCACATGGGTTAGTCTTGCACCCACAGCTGTTTTCATTATCTGCTAAGGCTATGGATGCATTGGTTTTCCCAGGTGACACTGTGGTAACATTTGCAGATTATGCCAAACTGATGGCAGTTTTAAATTCTTTAAATAAATCCCTAGACCTGATCTGTACTTTGTCAAAAAATAATTATTGATGCACAGAAAGAAAACCAAGTATGTTAGGTTTGTTAAAGAGCTATATAACTTCTTGTGCTATAGGAGATACCATTTTCAAAAGGACAGATAATTACTAATTTTGGGCAGTCATGAATTGGGAATTCAAATTTAACATCTTATTGATTAATGTTGCCAATATATTCCCTGTTAATTTGATTATTTTGACACTTATAAGACGTAAAACTGGACATACTAACTCATCCGCTTACTTTGGTTATCAGAAGAAAATTAAAGATTCTGTCTGAGCATCTTAGGAAGAGGAAGATTTCATGCACTAAATTGTCAAAAGGGGATTTACCTGGAAGATAAGAAGACTAAAGAAAAGGAAGGAGATTAGATGTACTGAAATATCAAAATGGGTTTATCTGGAAGATAAGAGGAATAAAACTGATTTATTCAGAAATGAAAGAGTATTTACATTGTTTTTTTTTTTTTCAAAACAAGTTTATTGTTTTAACATATAAGAGAAATATCATAACAATTTTATACAAATAATTAAAAATAGGTATTATTATAATATTCAACAAAACAACTAAAGTATTTACAAAGACATCCACTACAATCAGATCAATTAATTAAACTAAAATACTGTGCTATTGAAATTAGAATTTTTTTAACAAATTTTGTAAATTATCCCATACAATAAAATGTGATGTTTTTCTAGTTGTTCTCATTCTAATTGTGCTTATTTCCATATGACACATTATATTCATAACATTTTTAAATTCATTGAACGAAGGAGGTGTATCTGAAATCCAATTTCTAGTTATTATTTTCCTAGCCACTGCTAGGATAGACCATAACAAGGGAAGCTTAATCTTTTTAACACATTGAGGTACAGGTGTGTTGAATAATATAAGAGACTTAGAAATAATGAAATTATCTGTAAAAGAGCCTGCAAAAATTCATTAATTGACTTCCAGTATTCTTTCAACTTCATACAGTCATAAAACATATGAGCCCAGTCAGCATTAATTTCTACATTACATCTCTTACATAGATTATCTTTATTATTAATTTTATTCATCATCAAAGGTGTATAAAAGATCTATGTAAAAATTTCCATGTATAAAGTCTCCAGACAATGGAAGATGTAGTTCTATAAGCAGATTCCAATATATATTGTTTATCTTGTTGAGTTGGTGGGTCCCCATTAATAGAGGTGAAATAATTCCAGTATGAATCTACATTGTAAAAAGTTTCTTGTCTGATAATTTTATGTATATATGAAAGTTTACCTTTATCAGAAACTTTATGCTGTAAATTTATTATCAAGTAATCAATCAGTTTTGGAATAGATTCTTTAACTGTTATAGACATTAGATCTATTCTATCAATGAGATGTTGTCTAAAGATCTGAACCTCTAACCAGCAAGTTTCTCTTAGATCAAATTCTTGTTTTAAGAAATCTAGATTTTAACTTTATTATCAGATATCAGCTGATACCAGTACTTTAGATTATTATCTATAGCTAAATGAGCTCCTTCAGAAGTAGATGACATAAGCATACCCTGAGTATAAATTATAGGAATACAATAAAATTCCATTCCCTATACTTAGGGTGCATGAATATAAAGTTACGATAACTAATAATAATATTTAATGGGTAACAGACCATATGTTTAGGTGTAATAGGTGAAGTACAAAATTCCTTTAGCAACCACAACATGGAGTTATTTATAATCATATTTTTATGTGTTAAGGAGATTTTCATAAAGTGCATACTAATTAGCTCCCAATAATCTTTCCATTTTGCGACATATGACCGATCTATTAATAAAGTAATAACTTTTATAATAGAAGAGATAATATATAAATTAAAGTCTGGAAAAGAAATACCCCTTGAGACCAGCTATTAGTATGTTTCTTTAATGCAATCCTAGGTCTATTAGGTGCCCATAAGAAATTTAACATTAGTGTATTCAGTTTCTTGATAGTTATTTTTGTAGGTGAAAGTATTATTGATTGTATTAAGTATAAAATCTTGGGGAATATTATCATTTTAATAATTGTAAGTCTCTCCTCCATAGTAAAAACATATTATTCCAGGTATTAAAAAGATTTTGTATATTAAGAAAACAGGTATTATAGTTATTATATATAATAGATTTAATATCTTTAGATAGTATTATACCTAAATAAGTTATCTGACCTGAGTTGGGTACATATTTAGTAAAATCACTAATGGGAGTATTTTTTCGTGTATATATAGGTAGTATTTTAGTTTTTCTTCATTGAATATTAAACCAGAAATACTTTTAAAATTCATCATTTTATCAAATAAAGACTGCATAGAAGAATTAGATCCTGCTGATGTAATTAGAACATCATCTGCAAAAAGTTGAATTTTGATGTTGTATTTTCTTCTATTTCAAAACCCTCTATGTCAGTACTGTTTCTAATCAAATTAGCCCAAGGCTCCATTACTAAAGTGAATAATAGTGGAGAAAGTGGACATCCTTGCTTTGTACCTTTAAGAATGGGTATTTTTTGTGAAACATATGTTCCTACCTTAATATAAGCCAGCGTTCCTTTGTATAAATGCTCAATTAAATTTACAAATGCATCAGAGAAATTTGTGCATTTCAGTAAGGTAAACAGATAGTCCCAACTTACTGAATCAAATGCTGAACCTATATCAAGACTAATGAGTGTTAAATCTTTCTTTTTCCTATTTGCAAAATCAATTAATGTTAAAGTTCTTCTTATATTATCAAAAGTATTTCTATTTACAATGAAGCCCATCCGATCTATGTCTATAATGCCGGGGATAATTGTTTTCAATCTATCAGCAAAAATACTCATAAACATTTTATAATCAACATTAAGTAATGAGATGGGTCGATATGAAGAACATCTAGTTGGATCTTTATTAGGTTTTAAAATTGGTGAAATAAATGTATATTGCCAAGATGGGGGGGGTTATTAACTCAGTTTGGGCCAGAATAAAAACCTTATGTATTAATGAATATGTAGTTTTAGAAAGGATTTTATATATCTCTGGTATAATACCATCATTACCCGGTGCTTTGTTTGATTTAAGCTTATTTATTTGTGTAATAACTTCTGTATATGAAATACTCTTGTCCAATAGTTTAATCTGTTGTTTATTAAGCTTTTTATTCATGTTTGTGGTTATAAACTCCTTTATTTTATCTTTAGGTTCCATGTTAATGTTGTTATGGTTAATCTTGTGAAAGTGATTTCTAAATTCGTCCAGTATTTCTGGTATACTAGAAACATTCTTCTTTTTCCTTAGAGAAAAGATTTCTTTGATATGGTTTTGTTTATTCAATCTTTTTGTTTTATTTTTAAGTCTATGTAAGTATTGGGGGCTTATTGAATAAGACAAAAACTTGTATTTCTCTAAAGTTATTTTAACTTTATGAGTTAAAATTTCTTTGTATTTCTCATTTAGTTTGTTTATTTCTTCAATAACTTTCTTGTCTATAATATTTTCTTTATTATTTACATTGTTTTGATTAGGTACAGAAGGCAATGACATCAGCAAAACCCACAAGGATATTGACAGACAATCTGAAGCTGAATGGAAAAAACAGTAGTTAAGAAGAAGCTATCTACATAACATTATAACTTCAACAAACTGTCTGTAGAGATAGTAAAAGGGGAGCATAGTAGGACTATAGCATAAACTTTGAAGGAAAATAACAAAAACTGATGGGAAAGTTTTATTTTGTATGGCTGCAAGTATGTTTTTCTCACAGAAAAACAATAAGAACTTGAAAAGAAGACAGCAATCAAAAGAAAAATGAGAGCCAGATGCAGGAAGGGTATCGTAGAGTCACACAAGCTAGTAGGCCTCAACCATTTGTTTAAAAGGGGTATAGACAGACTGATAAGAAAGCTTTATCTGTTGCCTGGGATTATGAATATTTTCATGTGCATCTTTATTAAATATGTTAAACTAATCACAGATAAAAACACCCTAGTCTGAAGCTACACTAAGAATAGAGATAATCTGTAAAATTAAAATTGTATCAGTCTGCAGTACAGTATAAAAAGGGAAGTAACAATGTTACTGTTTGTCAAGTTATCCAGCAACTTTAACAGGAAAGGAAAACAGGGATGATTATGTGAACATGGTTGCACGGTATGGTGCACCTTAAATGGTACCCTTGAATTATACAGGGAATGCAAATGGAAGAGAAACTGGTTTACAGAAAGCAAAATAATATTGCATTAATAACACTTGGTACACAATGAGGAACAAGGATCTTAATGTGGAAGCACTAAAAAAAAAATCAAGAAATATAAAGGAAAAATAGCCATCTTACAGAATGGAAATGTTTACTTAAAGGCTCCGGACTTTGTATACCCATGGAATTTCAAACAAAGTCTATGCAAATTATATACATAAAATCATTTAGCAAAGATACTGCTATGTCTGATAAATATACAGCTTTATACAGCTTAATAAAGTTATACCTATTAAGCTGTATGCAATCCTTAAAGCACCTTGCACTCCTTAAACAATCTTTGTTCTGACATACAGAGGTCAATGAGCAGTAAAGTATGCTTGTTAGTTGTTATTGATATTTATTCAAGATTTCCAATGAGGGCAAACAATACATTTCATATCATATCATATGCAATGCTTCTAGGTCTTGACAAACTAGTTGCTGCTTTTTGAATGCCTTATGCATTGAAAACTGATAATGAGGCACAATTTGACAGATGCCATTTTAAAAAGTTTTGTAAATATTAAGATATTACACAAATATGGATGTAACTAGAAATATGTTGACTAGTGCAGTGCTTAATGCAATATAAGCAAAGCTATAAGAGTAGCTAAACCCAGGGGAATTCACTGAAAATATCAATAAAACAGCATGTTGATAGCCTATAAAACATCCTTTCACTCTGCATTTGAAGCTTTGCCAGCCAGGCTTCCACTTAAATCCACCTTTACAAAGAGGATTGATGAAGAGTTTAGGATCAAAGATCAGACAGAGAAGGACAACTTAAAAAAAATGTTGCTAAAGGAAGACAATCTGAGGAATAACTATATGAATTTCCACCAAATTACATTAGAAATATACATATATTGTACAATAATTCTATCAACAGTTTTTTTCATTAACAGTTCTAGTAATAACATAAATATCAGAAACAGAATAAGAAAGGTTTGAGCCTGTCAACAAATATATCCAATTTGTATTTTGAACCCTTTTTTTAATGTGTTTCACTTAAAAGCATTCATAAATGCATAACAATATCTAAATATAATTAAATGCCTTTGTGGGTAATGCAATATTTTATATTTTACTCACAAATACTTTTATTCCTATGATCCATCCATCCATCCATCCACCCATAAACCCTTTTTCCCAATTTTTTCACGTTGGGTCAGGGTATCTCTTCAGCAATGCCAATCATCTAGAGCCAACATTCCTATGATCATAAACGATAATTTCAAAATGGGTATTTAATAATACTCAAACTACAATAAGTAACTTTTGTAGTATCTAAGATCCCAGTAATACTTTAATACCACTGCTCCTAAACAACATAAAGGGTTTGAAAATTTTATTTTTAAATGTATCTGTTAAGCATATACATTAATTAAAGCATCAAATTTAATCCAATAAAAATAGCCTGATTACTGTTTTGGGTAAGCATTTTGTACAGCTACCTGAAAGACAATATGATTAGTCTAAATATTTCCCTTTTGTAGTACATGGACACATTTTAGCTTACTACCATAGTCTTTAGCACCTCTATTGACTCCTTTCTATCTATTATCACACCACTAAATTCAGAAAATGTAAGTCTATACCTAAGATTAGTTTGTTAAAAAGCCATACATGAGTGGATGGGGACTTTACCAAGAAAAAAGTATTCTTCTTTTTTAAACAATCTTACATTCTTCATCATTGTGGTACTAGAAACTTTTGCAATTATAAATCAGATATGTCTGTAAAGCAATTTATCACTCACTTATTCCACACTGATAAATCTATTAAGAACTGATCTTGCAAAATATTTGGTAACTTCAAAATTAGACCTATAAGACCTTTTTTATTTTAGTATTTATATAGGGATGTCCTCTAGAAAGACAATCTGTATTATAAACCTGCAAAGTTGTCTAAGGTTGTAATGTGGACTGAGTATTGCCTATTTCAAAATATACATTCAGAATATGCTGCATTGCTGAAATCATATTATATAACAATCATTCTTTGTAGTTTACACTCAGTACAAATGTTTATAATCCCTGTATTACACAAGTTAAACTCACAGCATATTTCCATTGGTAGTCGGTAAATACTTTTTGTGTCAATGTTTGAAACATATGTAAAACATTTACTGAAAAACACAAATGTGTTAAACTCTTATAAGAAAAATATATAGCATGTAGTAATTTCACAACAAAATGGAATAGCAATGGGTCATATTGGGTGAATTTGTAAAAACATATCCAGCAGTCTCCAAAAATATTATTTTGTTTGCATTAAGCAAATACTGTAATACAACCTGCTGGTATGATCTTTAAGAAAGCTCAACCAAGCATTACCTAAATGTTAAAAAAAAATAAATGGATGGATATTAAATAATAGATTTAGAAGGGTGTTTAAAACTTGGAAACTGGTATGGTAATTGATTTATATATATATATATATATATATATATATATATATATATATATATATATATATATATTAATTTTATGGTGAATGTGTCCAAGATGGAAGACAAAGGTGCACTACAAATATAGTTACTTATCTGGGTTGTATTACTTTTCAGTAATATTAAATGTAATAACCACAAACAAGTTGTTGTTTTGTCTTGCAGAATTGTTATTATGCATTGGAATTAAAAAAATAATAAAGGATATACTCTGTTAAGTGAGAATCAGCACATGCCTTGGTGCATGATCATTTTTTAATTCTGATAGATATATGAGCTAAAAGGTATAACTGGTACCTTGACAAATGGAAGATATACTATCATCAGGCAGTATTTTTTCTCTAAAACTCTACCATAACAGTGATAGGTACAAAAAATTATGTACTGTGACTTTAATGTTGATACTGAACAATCAGTTAACATTTTCAGTTCAACTTAGCTGTCAAACTGTCATCAAACATTTCTGCCAATGGTTATATTTTTTGTCACTTGATCTGGGATGATAATAATGTATTTCTTTTAGCTGTCATATGAAATGCAAGGATAAGCAAATTTGTTTTCCAAAAATGTTTTCTGCTAACAAATTTATTTTTGCAAATGTGACAAATTGTGAACTTGTACCACAGAGTCATAGCCAGTTATAGCAATGCATTCCTGTTTCTATATATAGAAATGTATATAGGGTTCATCTTTGTTTTATATGGAACTGTTCAGACAGGACAATAATTTATAAACACAGCAGAAAACTAAGTATAGAAAATCAGTACATAGATTAAATTATTATAACAGATAAGAAAAAGTTTCAGGTACATTCTGAAATGTTAATAATCCTACAGCCATCTCCCTTTCGTAGCCAGTTAATGTTTTAAGATATCATAGTTTAAGTTCCATATTGACAGCATTAATAAACATATTCCTCCACTTTCTGTAGGAAAAAGAGACAGTTTGTTACAATAATTCATAATTATGTTTCAGATGGCAATACATGTTCTCTAAATTATCAGTCCTTCATGAAATTGCTTGAATATGCCCCAAGAAGGATAGCATTTGTTCAAAATTGTTTAACTTTTTATTTATTATTTTGAGTCATCAGTTATTGATGTGGAGATATTCCTATCAACAATGGATCCAGGTTTCAAATTTTCTTTAACCATGCCAGCAACACAAATAAAATGCTGCATTTATGTCTAAAGTATGACAGGCCCTGTAAAATATTTCTTTCAATAGCTTGCTTGTATGGGGACTTTGGATTTTTAATTTTGCTCCATCTTTAATTGTACTCTGCATTTAAATAGATCTATAGCTGAACTAATTAATTAATCATTTTTTGAAAGATGACTTAATTTGAACCTGTCTTAATTCATTCAAGCCTATAGCATCTTTTTTGTAAACTTCCATTTTGCACCCATAGCTCCCTATTGTCAGATAATAGTAGCCAGTATTAAAAAGTGAAGGAGATATTAACAGACTTACACTAAGATTTTATTCTGGGATGTCCAGAAGTAATTGATCACTTTGTCACATGTTAATATTTTCATATTTATGTTCATCATAACTGAGATAGCATTCTATTGAGGTGTACAGTGTGATATGCCATGGTGCCAGACAGGAAAATTCATTATTGATGTCTATTTATATTACATTATATCTGCAATATTGCTAGTTGTTTGTTAGTAATTATGAAAAGAAACACTATTTCGATACGTATGTAATACTTCAAAAAATAAGTGAATTAAAAACTTTTGCATGACATCAGATGAAACCTCATATATAATGCAAAAAAAACTATCTCTGATAGTTCTATTGTAAGTTGCACATCTTGAGAGATATTTGATGTTATTTTTTTGCTAATTATACAGTTATGCATATGTTTTCATATTTCTGTAAATATATAAAAAATGCGACTCTAGAAGAATTTCTTCTTGTCATGTGAAAACTTGTGAGTATTTAACAAAAACATTCTAACAATATATGTCCAGGTTGTACAATGTTCAAATATGACAATTTGTTTGTGAAAGTTTAGCTAAAGTATAAATTCTGGTTTGTTTGCATTATAATATATTGTAGGATTTATAAATAATATGAAAGCACTGACTACCATCACTGTAAGGAATACTTCTGTCTCATTTTATTGTCATTTGCATAGTTTTGATAGCTTGTGTTGTTTACAAAATATTTACCTTTGTTTATCTTATGCCTTTTAAGATTATTTTTTTAGAAATTTCTCTTGAATGCCACATGTGTATATAGGCTGCTAGAGGTGTGACATAACATACCACATATGCGTTAATGAGTTAATAGTAAGATCTTTGCATTTTATATGAATTAATTGCTATTCCTTTAACTTTATGTTACACTTGCTAGAAATCAGGTAATTAAATATGACTTTCCTGACTACTTACCCACAGCTGTAAGCCAGAAAGCAAATGCAACTTTTTGCATTTCTTGTTCAGCTGACGTAATTTTTGTGTTCTTAATGTGCCTAGTCATGGCATTTAATAGTACAAATTCAGTGCAAGTATTAACTTACAGTGAAACAAAAGTGTGGTGTGTGATCTGTCTTTCAAGCATTAGTAGCTTGAATGTGACAAGGCAGTCCATACAAACAGTGCTACAGTCATGATTAACATGATGGGTTGATTAGCACTGTTAACATTATTGAGTTAACTGGCTGTATATAGTAAAGCCATATATCGAAGCTGCTGACATGTTCTTATTTGTAGTGAATATATATGAAAAAGACATTACATTTTTAACAAAATGCTTAGTTTATGGGATGGAACTTGCAAAATATGTGATCATTTTTGTTGTAGGATACTGGCCTTATTATATTTCTCTTTCTCTTTGCACCAGAGCATATTCCACTTCTTGATTGTCAATATTTCAGCTAAGGTATATAATTTAGGGTAGGGAATTTTAGACCCCATACTGATAACAACGGGTATTAGATTTTACAATGGAATGTGAGTTGTTCCACCACTTCAAAAGACAGCAGCCTAAAAAATATTTAATGCTATAGCACGTGACTACTTATTCTGATATAACAATAATATGTATAACAGTATCTTACATGTAAACAAGAATAAGACAAAAGTACAAAAGTGAGCTGGGTAGTACTTTTAATTGCATTTTGTTTTATTATAGTATACTAAATTGCTTTACAGAAGATTTGGAAAGATAATGACCAAAATGGTGCACAGAGAGCATGACTTGACAGAAGATCACAGGGTGAAGATTAAAAGTTGCAAACAAATATGCAGATGATATTAAGCAGCTAGTCAGACCTTCCAAAATTCAGTGGTGATAGGAGAAGGCTATGTTCAGCCTTTTGTTTATAGGCTTACTGCAGACAGTTCAACTCTGATCTTTTTTTTTTTTTGAAGGCTGTTGTTACCCACAGTGTGCCCTGAATAGGTAAGGCTCAAAACACAAACCTATCTCCATAGGTATCAGAAGGGATAAGAATAAAATAAGGGATAAGTCGAAACAGCAAGATGCATGCAGTCTAAACTCACCCAGTATGGAGAATGTTGATATCCACGCTGTAACAGAAAACTGAGTCAAGGCTCACACCAGCACCCTAACACTACCAGGTTACACCTCATACTGCGCTGTACAGCCTCAAAACATGGAACAAGCTACAAAAGGAGGGTGACTAGCAAGAATTGTCAAGGATAACCACACCCCCATGTTGGTACCACAACAAAAAGCAGCATGGACTAGCCATGGTCAAGTAACAGTGGCTAAAACTGCCCCCCAGTTTATAGCCTGCTACAGACTACGTCCCAACACCAGGAACTGCACCTGGCCTATGCTGGAATACATGAATATATCAAGTCCTCCAAACCACATTATATTGGGTGACTGAAAATACCCAGACATAGACTGGGAGCATTATACTAGCTCCAACAGTGTAGGACAAAAGTTCATAGAATCCATAAACCAAAAGGCCGAGGAACAACGTACCACTCCCACAAGAGGGGTAAGCATATTGGATGTGATAATCAGCAACATGGGTACTGGATGGCAAGATGAGAAGTGTATTGCTCACTGGTAAAACCAGACCATAGAGTAATCACACTGGATATACAAATCCTGACCACAGTCCCTGGCCAGAAAACCACAGTGGAAAACATGTGTTAAGCAATATTTGCACTCCTCCAAACTGATGTGGAATCCATTAAAGGTCCTGTGCAGGTGCAAAATATGGGCCACACCTCAGAACCTGTAATACAGCCATTCCATGAACACTGCCAGGAATGCTTGGATTATGCAATCCTAAATTAAAACAAGACACAATGCCATACACGCAGGAATCTGGCATGGTGGACACCAGCCATAACCAAACCATGCAAGAGAATGAGGAAGCTACTACATGATAGAGCAAATATAAACAATGAAGTAATCACTGATCAGTAGTATGGCAATAAAATCTGTCCACACATACAATCCACTAAGGCCAGCCACAACAAGTTGAATCTGTGAATCCTGAGGCAATGTTACACCTGCCCCAAGTACACAGACAACCCCCAACTCCACCCAAGAAATACAAATATATGTGAGAGATGCAACCATCTATCCAAACTGGAGGCTGAGCTCCCTCAACTCAGTACTCCCAAAACTAGTCAGGAGGAGAAGGTAACCACACACACCACAAACACAGTCCCACATAGACCTATCACAACTGCAAACCAAACACATAAACACAGAAAAACATTCCCGAGGCACAAATTACAAACACAGCACACCAACAGAGGCCTCCAAAGCAGACACCCAATCAAACAACCTCCAAACATAGCACATGCAACACATAGTACACAAAGCTGGTGTGCCAAACAGTCACAGGCCAGAAGGAGAAACAACATGCCTGATACAGTTGTAATAGGTGACTCCATAGTCAGACACACTGCTGTCCCGCACACCAGACTGAACAAGGGAAAGGGTACAGTAAGCTGCCTGTAGGCTGCCACAATACGCCACATAACAGAAGTATGCAGGTCACTCCAAAGCAAGTAGAAATATGATGCAGTCATAGTCCATGCTGGTGTGAATGACCTGAGATGTACCTCCCTAGACTACATGAAAAGAGACATAGATGAGCTCTCTGAATATGTAGTCCAGGCCGGTATGACACTCACCGTTTGCAGCATCCTACCCTTACCAAGAATAATGCCACAGTACAAACACGGAATGATCAATCATAGCAAGTGGCACAGTTACTGGTGTCATTCCAAGGGGATCCAATGTCTGTCTGCTTGGGATGTCATCCTTGACAAGCCACGCAGCTGTTCTTGGGATGGCTTGCACCTGTTACCCCTGGGCGTCTGGATATTGGATAAGGCCTTTGCCACCTCCATAGAGCCTTTTGTAGGCAAGGCTGAAAAGACTGACCCACCACCCTAGAAAACATAAGTGGAAAGAAACATAAGGGTAATGCTGACCAATGCCAGATGTGTAAACCCCAATATGCATGCTCCCAAGGCCATCCCCAGTATGGAGAACATCGATGCCTGTGCAGTGACAGAAACCTGCTACAAGCCTCCTGACTGCACAACAGCACTACCAGGTTATACCACGTATCATGTGTCATGGCCCCAAAACCTGGAACAAAACATAAAAGGAGGGTGAGTATCCATATTCAGCACAGACACCCATACGTCCAGGTAACTGACAATGCACAAGGCATTGGAGTCCACCCATGTGCAACTAACTGTAGGCAAGACTGCTGTACAGTCTGTAGCATGCTACAGACCACACTCTAACACACAGGAACCCCACCCAGCCGTCCTGAAGACACTGGACAGTATGAATGTCCCACCAAATACCAAACAAGGTACCACCAAAGGAGTAACCAGGGACCTAGGGACACAAGTGGACAGTAACCTGTTATGTGACACCCACATTGCCAATGTGGCTAGGAAGACTGTCTACATTTGACACCGTATCAGGAAAGGATTCACATCTACGTCAACAGAGGTCATTGTGCCCCTATACTGTTCTCTAATCACACCCATAATCTAGTACAATGCCTCATATGGGATGTACCTTACCTGACACCTGCAGCAGTTAGAAAGACCTCAAAGGTACCTCACCAAGAGGATAAAGGGTCTCAAATATATGTCATATGCTGCCTGGCTGTAGACACCCCAGCTGAATGCAGTCACATACTGCCTACACAGAGGCATTGCATGCCTGTTGTAGAAGGCCATGCCCAACACAGGAGTAATGGACATGCTCCACCCCAGAAAACTCAAATACATCGGAGCTGTGAGAGTGAGAGATGTCACCCTCAACAAATAATGAAATAGGAGGATGTGCTGGTGGGACAGATACATAATCCAGAGGCTCCCCACACCCTGGACCAGAATCCCACTCCATGTTAGGCAGAGCCCCTCACTGACACTCTTCAACAGGAATCTTGCCAAGTGGATGGATGATTGTAGAGTTACACTGGGGGTCTTCACTGTGTCATGTCCAGACAGAGGCACAGCAAAGCAAATCATAAATGGCCATAATATTCACATAGCAAGGGGTGGCAAAAGCCACACACACTCTGGCTAGGCTAACAAATGCCCTAGGGTGGATAGCCTAGTATGAACCTATGAACCTATGAAGATACAAATTGTACAGGACACTAAGGATAATCCCAAGGCTTTCACAACTGATGGTAGGAACCATGTTGGGAATTCACAGATATGCTCTGAATCACACAAATATCACAAACACACACACATATTGCCAACATACATCCTGACAGGTGCAGTGCAAACCCCCAATGCAGAATATCTATCCCAGCAGACTGCTGGCCCCCTGACATTGCAGATGCTGAGGTAACAGCCAACATCTACAAAGCAAAACACACAGCAGCAATGGTCCTGGGCTTAGTGCACCATGGACTCCAAGATGAATGGAATGCCAAACCACACTACTGCTCAATGTCAGCCTTACCACAGAATATGTACCCAAAGAGCAGTGTACAACAACAGTGGTCCTTCTCAACAAAGGTGTTGCCTGAATGGATACTGAAAACTACTACCCCAGAATCCTGAGAAGCTCGGTCTGCACAGCTATGGAAAGGATCAGCATGTACCACAGACATAAAGATATTGGGGACCTACTGACACCGGACCCTACCCAGTGTGGCTTTCTTAAGTGCAGATCCTGCCCTAAACATGTTTGACTCAATTGAAACAGTCATTAAGGTCATTGATGAGGGCAATGTGGTCCACACAGCATAGCTGGACCTTGCAAAGGCTTCTATACAATACCCTACGTGTTCACTATAGATAAGCTCACCAGCTTAAATATAAACCCCTATGTCAGTAGAGGGGTTGCAAACCAGACCAAGGACAGAACAGACATGGTCAGACATGCTGCAGCCATGTCAGACTACAAACCAGATATAACTGGCATCCCACAAGGCTTGGTCCTGGGATCTCCCTCGTCTGGTATATATGTCCCATAGGTACAGGCAAACATGGAAGGACTGTGTCCGAACATGTTTGCAGAGGACTACAAACTGCTCACCACATATGATCCACCAGCTGACACAAGCATCCCACAAAAGGGCCACATAGAAACAGACAACTGGTGCCATAGCCATGTCAGCAAGCTAATTGCAGAAACGTGTATAGTCAACCCCCGTGGATATACAGTAAGTGCCCATCAATTACCACATAGGTGTTAACCCATTATGTAGTTAACATGTAATGAGAGACCTGGGGACACAAGGTGATAGATATCCTGCATTGGACAAACATGTGCTGTAGTGTTTACAGAAACATACCATATACCCACCTAATCATGAAGGTTGTCAGATCTAGATAAGGGGAGGTCGTTGTGGCTCTGCAGTCATCCTTCATCAGCGGTACAATTGACTACAATAGCCCCTGTGGGATGTACCTCAGCAGACATCTCCATCAACCGTAAAGTCCCCAACAGTACCTCACCAGGAGTATCAAAGAGCTTGCACAGATGCCATGTGTTGCCTGTGTTGCTGGTTTCAATAAACATGCTGCACCTTGTACAATCTGAATGGCAGTGAGCTATGCACATGAGAGACCTGAACCCCAGCACTGACTTACATAGGACAAGCTGTACTGCATGATCCATAACACAGAAGCCACCCCCACCCATGAGTGAACCCCCAGTACAGGCTACCCATAGAGTCACTTATCAATCTTCCTAGGAATCTTGATGAGTGGATGGGAGATGGTAGCTTTATCCTGGGTATCACTGTCATGTCACAGGTAGACAGAGGCACAGTATACTAACCATGACATATGTCATGGCAAACTCCACTTACAATGTGTGTTGAAGGACAAACACACTCTCCAACTAGCATTAGACATGGACTAGGGCACATCGCTAGTGTTTGCAAATGTACACCTATGTTGTGGAATACACTAACAATGTTGGACAAGCCTGGTTTAAGTAGTTCATATCTGAACAGAATGCAACATTGTCAGATGTACACAACTGGCCCCTAACCAGGCTGTTGTGCTCACTATCGAAATGTAAAGCAGTGATAGCACTAAAGCCCAGGATACTGTCCACCACAGTCAAAGTACTACCAGTACACTATACAGTACTACAGTGTTAGGTCAGTGTGAAAGGATGTTGACAACTGTATGCAAAGTATCCCATACAAACACTGCAGGCACAGTATAATCCTGTTGTGTTCACACACAAAGCAGTTGTACAGTAACTACACAACATGACACACAACACACAACCATAAACGGGTGATATTTGTTGAAGTTCACACTCATCCACAAATGTGGTGGGCTGCAGAGTCCAACATATGGAATGCTCACACTGGGCATGCTCATACACTTTGATAAATGAGACATATGTCAGACAACATGCCATGGGAAGGCTGAACTGGGCATGCTCACACACTTGGGCCAAATCTCAGTTTAGCAGTTGGACACACATATCTGGTATTTTTATGTGTTATTCCAGGAACCAACCACATTACAGCAGTCTGCCCAGTGCACACAGTTAAATGACTACAGAGACATACATGATATAGTGGATCCCTCCCATATGCAAACATCTTCCACAGATGCACAAGTTGTTCATACAAACAGGGAATGCTATGGCAGTAAAGATGTGCAAACAGTCTACCAGCAACAAATAATGTGCATTTGACAATTAAACATATGGGTGTAGAGGTCAACACTAGGCTGTTTGCCCTAGGGAATGACAGCTAAGCCAGAGTGTGCTTGGTGTCTGCCTCCCCACAGGATGCACATTCCCCTTTCTAAACACCGATGATGTCAGCACCCTATAAGTACAGCAGGAGAAAAGAAACTTCCCAGTAATGTGAATAGCTTGCTCCGCTCATGCGTCCGTCACAAGTGTCATAACATAGTTAGGTAGGGGTTTGAATCCTGCAAATGCTCAGTGTGAGTGAGTGGGGTTGGTGTGTGTGTAAGTCTGTGGGAGAGAAATGTCCCTTTTGGCAACTAGGAAAACACACTACAGGATGCACATTCCCCTTTCTAAACACTGGTGATGTCAGCACTCTATAAGTATAGCAGGAGAAGAGAAACCTCCCAGTAATGCGAATAGCGCACTCTGCTAATGCATCTCTCACAAGTGTCATAACATAGTTAGGTAGGGGTTTGAATCCTGCAAATGCTCAGTGTGAGTGAGTGGGGTTGGTGTGTCTGTAAGCCTGTGGGAGAGAAATGTCCCTTTTGGCAACTAGGAAAACACACTACAGGATGCACATTCCCCTTTCTAAACACCAATGATGTCAGCACTCTATAAGTATAGCAGGAGAAGGGAAACCTCCCAATAATGCGAATAGCGCGCTCCGCTAATGCGCCCGTCTCAAGTGTCGTAACATAGTTAAGTAGGGGTTTGAATCCTGCAAATAGCAAGTGTGTGTGTTTGTCTGAGGGGGGTTAGTGTGTGTGAGAAAAATGTCCCTTTTGGCAACTAGGAGAACACACTACAGGATGCACATTCCCCTTTCTAAACACTGATGATGTCAGCACTCTATAAGTATAGCAGGAGAAGGGGAACCTCCCAGTAATGCGAATAGCGCATTCCGCTAATGCGTCTGTCACAACATAATTAAGTAGGGGTTTTAATCCTGTAAGTGTGTGTGTTTGTCTGAGGGGGGTTAGTGTGTGTGCAATTGTGTGTGAGGGAAATGTCCCTTTTGGCAACTAGGAGAACAGACTACAGGATGCACATTTCCCTTTCTAAACACTGATGATGTCAGCACCCTATAAGTACAGCAAGAGAAGGGAAACCTCCCAGTAATGCAAATAGCACACTCTGCTAATATGTCCGTCTCGAGTGTCATAACATAGTCAGATAGGGGTTTGAATCCTGCAAATGGCAAGTGTGTGCTTTTGGCTGAGGGGGGTTAGTGTGTGTGAGGACAATGTCCCTTTTGGCAACTAGGTGAACAGAGTACAGGATGCACATTCCCCTTTCTAAACACTGTTCAGCTGAAGGCCATGGCTCTGGCACAAGTTGTCTATTTCTATGATGCCCCTTTGGAAGATGCTTGTGTCGGCTGGAGAGTCGATTATGGTGGCCAGTTCGCAGTCATCTGCATATTTGGTCAGCCACAGTCCATCCGTGTTGGCCTGTACCTCCAATAAATATATACCAAACAATAGAGGACCCAGGACTGAGCCTTGTGGGACACAACTCGTAACTGATTTGGAGTCTGGCATGGCTCCAGCAATTCTAACCATGTGGGTTCTGTCCTTGAGCCACTGTGCAATCCATCTAGTGACATAGGGGCTTATATTTAAGCTGGTCAGCTTCTCTAGAATGCCCAAGTGGGGTATTGTTGTGAAGGCTTTTGCAAGGTCCAGGTAGGCTGTGTGAACCACCTTCCCCTCGTCAATGGCCTTGGTGACTGTTTCAAAGAAATCAACCAGGTTAAACCTGGTAGTGCTGGTGTGCTCTCAGTAGCCCTGAACCAGGCATCTGTTACTGCACAGATATCGATGTTCTCCATGCCAAGGAGTGTTTTGGGTGCATGCATCTGGAGGTTTAGACTTCTGGCGTTGGGTAGCATTACTCTTAGTTTCTTATCCCTTGTGATACCTATGAAGGTGGGTTTGTCATTTGAGCCTTGCCTAACATAGGCACTATGGGGGTAGCAAGAGCCTTTGCCAATATCTGAAAGCCCAGGGGTGACAGGTGCAGGCCATCCCTAGCGAAGCAATTAGTTCAACAGAAGATGAATATGTGAAGGTGTAGTGCCTGTGATTAGTTAGCAGTAGCATATATGACTGCTCACGTGGACACATGCCAGGTAAGTCATATGCACTGTGTCACAGGCAATGTACATGTGAACAGGACAAACAGTGACATCCTGTCAAGTGGGACATGGACATACATATAGTAAGCTATGCAGATGGCACTAGGAGTCCACAGAAGCTCTATAACTATGCATTGCAGGTGTGATCAGTATTCCAGGGTAATTGCAAGCAAACAAAGCTACAGTAAACAGGGCTGCATGTAGTCCATTGTACAACAAACAAGCTGTACCAGTTCCAGTAGGTAACACTGCAAATATGCAGGCACTATGCACATGTACATGGAAATACAAGGGTCAGATGGCTAGGGTCCAGTCTCAGTGCACACAAGTGTACAGACCATGTACTGTCAGGATGTACAATAACTGGATGGAAACCCATGTGCTCATACCTGCAGTAATACACATGTCAAATAACAGACACTGAGCCTTCACTCAGTGGTTCCATACTTAGTAGGATGCATGCTACCTGACCTGCCACCACAGTATCCCTGACATATATGGGGACTCTCCCTCCTGTGACTGTTAGTTATGTGTGTTGGGGCTGTCTAGCATGGTATGAGATGTGAGCATGCAGTGCTAGGGTGCTCCTGTGTGTCCTGTACCAGTCGTGTAGTACTGCACACATATCAACATCCTCAAACATCTGCATTGCAGAGTCCAGTGTGGGCAACATGCCACTTGCAATTTACATGTCCATCATTGTGTATTACTACATTCATTACCTTATCCCCTGTGCTACCTATGTATGTAGCCTTCTGTTGACATCATTACCACCAGTATGCCAACATGTGCAGATGATACACTATGGTACTTACCATGGGTGTAGACAACAGGACATGACAATCACACACTTACTGCATCAGGCATGCTGTGATATACCCACAATTAATTCAGCACACAGTACTGTTAACAACATGATACTATTACTACACATCTATGTGGTCACCCTGTGCATCAGCAACATGTTAACCTGTACCTGCACAGTTGTTACAGATTGCAGGAGGTGACACAGTTTCATCATATGCACAGGGTGTGAACTTGGTATGCCTGAGTCAGCCACCGATACCACCAATTGACATGTATGTGTATGTGTGTTGGTGAGGGACAGCAGTAGAAGGTGGGGCAATGTTGATGCAGTGTGTGCATGTATGCGGTAGCCCTAGGTGTTGTCAATTCGCATGTGTGTATGGATGCACACAGTTCCACCTCATGGCTGCCATATACTGGTGTTTGTGGACAGCCACAGACTGTACCTGCCAGGTCATACAGATCAGTGTCTCTGGCCACAGACACGGTACCTGTGCTTTGCAAGGGGTGCTACGGACTGTATCCAGTACCAACCCAGACTGGGTACTGTCATCAGAAGCAGGTGTTCGTTGACTGGACACAGATCCCTGTCGGGCCCGGCCAGAGCCATGTGCACGTGGTCTCCTGGGGCAGTCTTATGACAGCACAGACCCAGCATTGCTGGGGCTGCTGCTGGCACTACGGGGGCAGCAGCGGCCCTGTTGTCGTCCGCGACGACTGCCAGCTGCTGCTGTTGCTGGCATACGGCCACTTCGACGCCTCAACCGCCCACCATCGCCCTGGCTCATGGACATGTAGTTGTGGAACCGGTCTAATATGTCCCCACAATGTCTGTCTATGACATCGGTGAAATCACGGATGGCAGCCGCAATGTCACGCATACTGTCAGTCATGGCTGTGCGACATGCTGTCAGCTCCCTCAGACCCTGTCTGGTGTACCATTCCATATGTGACTGTGCCTGCATGACAGCCCGAAACATAGCTGAGGTTGTAAGACCTCTGTGGGCACGTCTGACAGGGGCAGTACACCCACGGATGCTCCCACGTGAACCCCTGGACATCTGTCTGTGTGGTACCATCTTTGGGCCATGCCCATGGCTGCTGTGTGGGGAGGCATGTGCCACAGATACCACATTACCCTGGTCAATGCCCACTGTATGCTGTCCATCACCTAGGGACATTGGTGACAAAGGGTGTATTGGCAGGATAACTGTGCGCATTGATGGGGTTGACAGCTGTGTACTGTCAATCGGCTGACCAATGGCGGACCCTGGCATACTTTCCTGTGCCATTACACAGATGTCATCATTATCAGTACCCACGGCACCTGATTCAGGTTCCCTGCTACATGACACCAGAGCAGCAACAGAACCTGTGGGAGGGAAACAGGAAACACAGTTTACAATGTCTACACATTTCCAGTGATGCACACATGCACACATGCACACATGCACAGGTGCACACATGCACACATGCGCAGGTGCACACATGCACACATGCACACATGCACAGGTGCACACATGCACACATGCACAGGTGCACACATGCACACATGCACACATGCACAGGTGCACACATGCACACATGCACACGTGCACACATGCACAGGTGCACACAGGCACACATGCACACATGCACACGTGCACACATGCACAGGTGCACACATGCACACGTGCACACGTGCACACATGCACACATGCACACATGCACACAGTTTCACACAATTGTACAGTACTCAGTATGCATGATATCAACACACAGACACAGACACACCTACATGCATACAAAGAGCACTACTAAGTGAGCCAAATAGTACTATTACTATCAACACTATTACAGGAATTGTTAATACACACTCACCAGCATGGATAGGCTGCATTGCTGTTATACCAGAGGGTCCTGCAGACGTGAAGAAACTAATGTCAGTGGGCACAACTGTGCCATTGTTACTGAGTATGATACAGGTCAGTAGTACAACAGTCGCCTTTCACAGGTCAGCTGCTAATATTGAGGATATCACACTTGCACATTAAATACTATGGTGACAGCTACAAACCAAGGACACACCTCACACATGCATTAACTACCAGTGTACACAACAGTCAACTATACATATGGCATATTACCTGCACATTCACTGTCTTGCTGCTGCATGGCTCCAGCCTCCATCATAATGCATGTCTGCTGCTGTTGTTGTTGCTGGCGGACTGGAGCCACTACACTCATGAGTAGTCCCTCCAGTCTGGTGAATGGGGGATGTGTAGCCATCCCACCACCTGTGGCGACCTGTTGCCTGTGGATATCTGACGCACGTTGACGGACATGTCTGATTAAATCACTGCAGTGATGTCGTACCTGCTCATATGTCCTATCATGCGTGCCTATGTCATTTACCGGACGGACAAGGTCTTGCCACAGTGCAGCCCTCTCCTGCTGATTCTGGCTGGTGCGGGAAAACAGTATTGCATAATCCCACACCAGGCTCTGGTGTATCTCCTCATCCTCAGCTGTGGAGTAGGTGGGATTCCGCGGATGGGCCATGTACCTGAGAAAGAAAATAACCTGGTATCAACAATATATGTCAGCAGAATTTGGCACACATACTACACATGCTACTCGACTGTTATGATACAACATATCTCACATATGTAGCATCTGTCTGTCTATTGGTGGATACACATGTAGATGGCCAGGTATCAGTGCTCAGCCAGCAACTATGCAGCAGTACCTGGCACACTCCATACGACACTACCAAACCCCAGCAGTCAGAACACTGATTCAGGTCAAGAGCACCTCCTCACTCTGGGGGTTTGTATCTAGGTACTGTATGGCCTACATCATCAACTACTGTGAGCTGACCACACACTGATTGCCCTGGATATACATATCCCACCTCCACCACCAGCACAAACAACTATAGTGCATAACATTACAGATACAAACTTTACACTTTGTAACAGTGACATGGTATCCTTTCAGCCCACTGGGCCAGTGGCAGATACAACCCACAATGCTGACCCCTACACAATTGCTTTCTACAGACATCTCCGAGAATGCATGGATCATGCAATCCCATATATGACCAAGACACTCTCCACAAAGGGACAGCATCCTGTCTGGTGGACCCCAGCCATAGACAGATTGTATTACAGAAGATGGAAGCTACTGCAAGACAGAGCATAATTCCATAAAGGGAGGGCATGTCTGAGCAGCACTAGTAAGGATCTATTTTCCATCATACAAACATCCATGGGCAACTTTGAGAGGGAAATCAAGAGGGACACTACAGATAACCAGAAGGCCTTCTTCAGTTATGTTAGCAACCTGGTCAGGATCCATCCTCTATGCCCATAGTTAGTACACAACAACACATATTTCACTGACACCACAGATATTGACAACATTGTGGCAGACAGGTTCAGTGCAGGTGTCACCCCGCCCTCTCCCCCAAAATAAGACATAGTTATTCCAGCTGACTGTAACCTCCCTGTCATCACAGATGTCCAGGTGAGAGCCACCCTCAGGACAGCAGAATACACAACATGAATGGGACCTGATGGTATCCCCAGTTGCATGCTACATAAACTCTGACAGGAGCTAAACACACATATAGAAGTGCTATGTAACACTAGCCTGACTACAGGATATGTACCTGTACACTGGCGCACAGCAGCAGTGGTTTCACTCCACGAAGGAGGCACCTCAACATACCAGTACAATACAACACAATCCATTACATTACAATACAATACTATACAATATGCTATTGCCCCTGGGACTACAGCAGTGTACTGTTCTGCTACCCTGACCATTGTGACACATGTGGTGTGATGGTACCTGCTGCTGTCACACAGTTACTCAGGGTGACTCATATGGAATATTACCTATCTGACTAACATTCAGCAGGGGTATGTGTGACATGTACTCATGGGGAGTCTTGCTTCTTAACACTGTGTGGTTTATTGCAGGGTATGTCTTATCTGTGGGTAGAAACTCTTACCTCCACATGTGCACTCTATTGCAGTGGCACGGACGACACACAGCAGACATTTAGGTTGTGGATGGTGTGAGGTGTTACTATGGTTGTTGGACATCTGTCATGGGTGTGACTTACATATGTAAATCCGGGAGTGGTAACCTCTATGTGGGTAGTATATGTGTACTCTGTGGTGTTGTCAGTCACTGTGCATTGGTAATGTGTTTGAGTGCATTGTCACAGTGTTGTACATGTCACTGTGTCCTTCTCCATATCTGTAGCTGTCATGTGAGGTCCATACCATGGCATCCATTATGTGGTGTGGAGGGGTACACCAACCTACATGTCCATAGCTGACACACCATGTCCGCTGACACATACCATGTGCAGGTATTCCAGGGATAGTGTGCCACTGTGAATATCATTGGGGCCACTATTGTACACATTTATGACCCTGTTCACCCCTGACACATGCAGTGGTGGGCAGCCAATCACATATCTGGTGGTTACTGGTGTAGGTGATCTGGAATGTGGTATGGTACTCCGGTTTTGACACTGGTGTTCACTCCATGCCTTTGTCACCAGGCACCTGTTGCAATTCATTTGTACACATGTGCCTCACTCAGAATTTATATACATCTCTCTCTCTCTCTCTCTATATATATATATGTATATAGATATATCTATATGTATATATATATATATATATATATATATATATATATATATATATATATATATATATATATATCTGTATACATATACACATATATATATTGATGTACATATATTGCTATAGATGTGGAGGGGGGGACACAGGGGGGGTGTGAGTGACAGAGGGGGTGGGACAGACTGTGTTGCAGGTCGTCATATACAGTCATATCTGTAGATAGTCAGATCAGTCTGTCTATGTATATGTATCTACATATATCTATATCTGTATGTGTGCATTACATAGATATGTTTGTACAATATTCTATCTACATCTGTCTATGTATTCCTACATCTCTCTCTCTATGTATGTATACATATATGCATATCATATATATATATATATATATATATATATATATATATATATATATATATATATATATACACATACATATATTGACATACATACATATCCATATGTTAGACAGGTATATCAACATATTTGTCTACCATACTGTATACACACACTAACATACTGCTAAACATACATAACTGTGAAACCTACTTTGTACATGGCACTACAACCTAAAATCAACCAACATTGATATGTGCACATAGATGCTCTCACATACAAATGTATGTACAGCCTTCACTGATAGTTGCTGTATGTCCCCTGTCCTTTACACATCTTCATATACATATGGATACAGACCAATGACACATATGGAGGGTTCACAGTATGTAGACCTTTATAGTATTACTTTACATTACCTGTGTTTGTCACAGCTGCTTGTGTTGCTGTCTGGTTGTCTGTCCTGCTGCTCCACTTCCCAGTTGTCAGCTTTCAGGTAGCTGTTGCTGAACAATTTGTTTGTGTCTGCTTAATTGCAATTTTCTCTGTCTCTGTCTCTCTCTCTCTGTCTGTCTGTCTGTCTCTCACGTCCTTCTCAGGGTGCAGTGAAAGTATTGCATGTGTGGACTGGGAGTACAGCATACTTTTGTAGGTATCTGCATATGCCCATGTGATGGCCTCTGCACCAATTGTTAGCCAGCATTTGCTAATTGCATGCAGCCAGTTGTGTACTGATTGCAGTTCTCACTGTGATTTCAGAACAGTGCTATAAAAAGGTATGTGAGATAGGCGTAGCACTTTCAGATTTTAAGGGCAGGGACCATGCTGTTATGCTGTGGACAATGTTCTGTGAGTGTAAAGGTTGGTATCTCTCTCATATTTCCAGGTGTGTTGTAGATTAGCATTCCTCCATTCATTTCTCCAGTTTCCTGTACTAACTGTGTATGTACACTGACACCTACAACTACTACTACTGTTAATGTGCGTGTGTGTGCTTTCCTTTCACTTTTGCTTGCACTTTGTTGCTAAGGCTTCAATAGTTGCCCTTTACAGTCACTACTTGTATGCCTGCTAGGTGTCTTGACTGTAGTGTGCTGCTGTAGCTTTCCTATTTTCCATGTACATTCACACCTTGGAATGCTTGCTATATCTGCTAGGGTGTTACAGCATGCAGTGTGGTCTGGCCATGGTGTGGGCCTTGACATCTATTAGGGTATTTGAGTATGCTGCTGAGCAGGCCCCAGAGACTTTCAGGTTCGTCTGTTATGTGCCTCATGGAATGGTACATATCAGTGGGGTACACCCATTAAAATGTCTGGTATGCTGCAGTTGTGACTGTGGGTTAGCATGAACATATGTATTACTACACTTTTTCTGCCATGCAAGTGATGAATACTTTCAGGACTCCATAGTTACCATTGCATGTGTTACACCTTTCTGCCTAGTGTTTGTACATTTAACATGGGGTCTGTGGGGCATCCCTGTAAGTCATTCACTGTTGCTATGTCTAGGCTCTTAACTATTCAAATATGGTGGTGTCAGACCCGTCATGTGTACAGATATTTGCAGGTTGTCCACATTTCTGCCTCATATTTTGGTCAATATCTCATGCACACCTTTTTCTGGCAAGTCACTCTGGGCTCAAGTCAGAATATGGTGACAAACATTCAAGTTTCAGACTGCATACCCTTCCAAACATCCCACAAAGTGCAGACCCTGTTACTCTCTGAACTGTCTGCGTTTGTTGTAACATTATTTGTAATGTGTCCCTGGTTTTGGGCCTTTGCTCCACATATTTTATTACTTGGTCCAGATGTGTTCCTGTAAGAGGTTGTGGGGTATGGGCAGTGCTTATCCTGCTGTGAGTATGTGTGTGGCTTGCAAGGTGCTATAGTGACATTATTACCTACTAGCTTCCAACTAGCATGGCTGTTTCTGTTCACACACTACTATTATGGAAATCCACTAGTTTTGATAGTAATTCTAAATGGCATGCTTTGTGTACTACACATCTATATTCCCTTTACATTCATTCCTACTATTACATGATATATTTATTTTAGCACAATATTCTTGTATAAGAGTCATGGCTTAGTGGTAAGTCATGCAGACTACCGTTCCCAAGGTCCTGGGTTCGGGACTCACAGTGGGATTTTATTTTGCTTTTGAGCTGAGTACAGGACCTGTCAATCAAAGTGACTAAGGCAATTTTAAGCAGTTGTAACTGGGTTAGCGCTGGTTTGCGCGGAGCTCACGCATGCACACTGGCGGTTAGCTCTGCGCACACCCGCTTACAACCGCTTAAACGTGCTTACTCTTGCGCACACCCGTGCTATTTTCTTTGAAAGAAAAGAAAATGGGGAGACAGGAAAGTGGTGAAAAAGGGGTCACAAAGAGGGTAAGACAGTAGGGAAACAAGCTTGGGATGTGCAGGAGGGATGTAGGTAAGGCCCATAGCTGCCCATTTCTTCATCAGCAACAGCTGTGCATATGTATGTAATTTGGTGTGACATTTGAAACCTTCCACCCCTGAGAGAGGTGTCAGGACAACAATAATACTTGTTGTACAGCCAATTGTAATTGATAGGTTCCATGTCCAGTAGACATGTGTGCAGAATGGGTAGCTATGTATGGGGCGTAATTTTTTTGTGGGTACAGAGTGCCCTTTTTTTTTTTTTTTTTTTTTTTTCAGGTGAGAGTGGTATGTCAGGTGAAGGAAGTCGGTACAGCTGGGGAGGTAGGTTGGGTAGGTAAACAGACAAGACAAACAAGATGCATACAGGGGCGGTGTATGACACGTGTGGGGGGGTTATGCAATTGACGGGGACGGAGGTTTGGATATCCAGAGCCCATGAGCCCACAGATGGCAACAGTGGAACTGATATCCCCACCCATAGGCAGTTGCCACTGTTCCTTCACTGCCCAGGATGGGGCTGTGCTGGGGGCTGTGTAGGTGGGGCAACAGGCATGCCCGTTAGTTGCACCACCCGTGCCTCGAGCTGGCATAGGGGCTCGAGAACAGAGTCCCGAATCTCCCTATGCACCACAGTCCGGAAGCTATGGAGGGTGAGTGGTGGTTCTCCTCCGGCCACACTTGCAGGGGGGGGGCGAGCCCCATCCCCTGCAGCGCTTCCACCTGCAGGTGGCACAGGGCCACCGGAGGAGGGTCCGGACTCGGCACTAGTGCCAGGTGCACTCGCCAGCTGAGGTGGGAGAGGTGGGTCCGCTGGAGCCCGCCTTCCCTGTCGTGCTATGTTTTGCATTATGTCATGACAGTTTGGGTTAGTGACATATAATACCATTCACAATTAGTTGTAACAGCATGCATTAGTATTCCCATTAACCAAACACCCAGATATTCACACCATTGAACAGCGTGCATAACACATGCATAATTTGAACAGAAATACACAGTCCAACAGCATGCAGGGTTAATTGATGGCAACAGGCCATCAGGTGTGGATGTATGAACAGGGCAGATGCATCAACAGACATGCAAATATATATGACCCAACAGGACAAACGTCCAGGGGTGTTAATTGTGATTGCACATACCATTTTCATGTGGAATGGGTTATATGTGGTTATAGGGTGGGGTGAAGAAAGTAATATTAACACCTTGAATAACAATACATATGCTGTACATTTCTAATAGCTACAGTTATATACACACTACTGTTCTAACTACAGTTTCCTATATGATAACTATTTCAACTTGGTGATAGGACTGTTACTGCAACATCAATATACATTTTATGGTTCTTCATAAACATTCATATCTAGCTTTGTTCAGCTACATCATCCTGCTACATTTGCTTTATATAGCTGTAGACAAGTGTGGATGTTTGGTATATCAGACAAACATCCTATCTGCATATTGCAGACTGAGAGCAACATATCCAGATTTTGGGATACACATTCCAGATGCAGCAACACTTTGAACAGATTTTGCTGTCTGGTTTTGAATCTCACATGCATTTCATTCTGTCTTGACTGCAGTATACTTTATTCAGGGGTTATTACTACTGTATTGCTGGATTCATGACACTTTCTCACACTCTCTCACTTGCTTTCATTTTACTATTCAGGATGGTACTTCTAGGCTTTATTGACATGTTTTACCAGTAGTTATTACAATCCTTTCCAGCAGTCTCACTTCTGTCATGTTTCAGTATTTCCACAGGGATATATTTCACACATGTGATTTCATCATCTTCTGCAGCTATACTTTTCAGCCTGCTGCAGGTTGTGTACTATTTTCTTACAGGCAGGGCATTTTTATTTCAGAATATATGTCGGACAGTTTCATGTTTAGGTTAAACTTACAGGCTGAAACACACTTTTGTAATCAAGCAATACTTGCATACACTTTCACACTGTTACTTGCAGATTTTATTCCTTACTGACTACACTGCACTCTTTTGCTGACTGTCATACTTTTATATTTCTTTACAGTTACTGGTAGTGGATTACTGACCTGCCTGGTGGCACAACCGCACCAGCCTATCGCCATAGGCTCTGCGGTTCGCAGAACGGACACCTGCAGCTGTAATATAAATGAAGTAATATTGGAATACACATCTCCATAATATCAGCTAGTTTAATTTCTTACATACATAATTAAATGTTACTTACTCAGTAGTGGGGCGTTGGGTGTTTGCCGGGCCTCCTGGATCCAAAGGTTCAGTTGGTCCTGCTTGCATCTCTTCAGGTCCGCATGGTGGTGACGGACCTGCTCACCAGTCCTTGGAATCCCTGTGGCTCTGGTGAGATCATGAGCCAACCGGTCCCACGTCTCAGCCCTGTATGCTCCCCAGAGGACCTGGCCCTGCATGAGTTGGGCCTCATGATTATGGACTAGGAGCCAGACCATGTACCTGGACTCCTCAACACCCCACCTCTGTGATCGAAAGCGACTACCCTCTCCTACTCCTGTCATTCTGCCTGCAGGTCAGTTCTACAATTGTTTATGCTGTGTATTCCCGCCTATGGGGCTTATATAGTTCGTTTTTCCCACACATATCTGTGATTGGCCATTTTGGAATTGTATCAACTTCAGTAAACCTGCATTGTCATGCTCTAGTTTGTATTCATTCCTATATATTAGCTATTATTGCATTTAAAGGTACACTCTGTCATGGCTTAGTGGTTCTGTACCTTGACTATGGTGTATAGTATCCTGGGTTCGAACCTGGCCACTGCTTTTTATTTTTCATGACTGTCTAGACATGCTGAGGGGTGTGCCTGTGTAAAGGCAGTTTTGATACGGCTTGCTCAACGTTGCCCATTGGTTAGCTTGTTTGCGCGGTGCTCAGCTCCGCGCAAATGGGGTACGCTGCTTTAAGCCTGATTTGGCTATCGGCACGCATATTACACTCAGCTCAGTTAGGGGCACATAGCTTTAGTGTGTTAGACCACTGCGGGCACTCATTTTGCGCCAGTTAAACCACTGTTCATCTACGGGCACATGCACTCACTCTGTTAAACTGTAGCTCAGCTATGAGCACATCTGGCATTTTTTCTTCTTTTGTTACCTCACATGTCTTCAATATAAATGGGCTATTTCATTACATTTTACATAAATTGTGGTTTTATGTGTACATATTTGTCAGGGACTTGTTTCCTGCTTATTTTGAAAAAAAAAAATTGGTGTTGTGGGGGCTCAAACCATGAATGCCTGCTCTTCAGCCAACATCTCTACCGCTACGCTATTGCTTCCTGGCTTATTTTGCATATTTAGTTCTTATATGCTTTCCCACTGACTGCTAACGCCCGCGCAAACGAGCGCACTCACGGTTAAACATCTTTACAATTTAAAAAAAATATATAACATGTTCATTTATATATATTTTATGTTTATAGTCTGTGGGGGCATGTGTTGCATTGTGTTTATTCACATTTCCATGGACTCTGTTGTGGGTGTTTACTTTGGGCACTTTTACACTTCTGGGGGCGTGTCCGCTTGCAGGGCTCAGCCTATGGACACGCCCCCTACTGTCTTACACGGACCGTGTTAGACTTAGGTGTGATTCAGCATGCTCTCATGAATATGCAAAGCATGCTGACATCACTCCATTTAACTGCAGCCTCCGTGTAAGAGTTATAACTCTTACACGGAGGCTTCGTGAATCCTGGGGAAGGTTAATCCACAATAAAAGATGTGTTGGTTAGTGCTTTGATCATTTATTAAAGCATATTTTTTCCTTTTTCTGAGACAACAATACCACATTCTAACATCAGACTGAATGGATTGCATTGAGGTGATACCTTGAGGTACTGTTGGACGATAAACTTGAAAGCATGATGCAAGGTTCTTCGGTTTTAATGCTGTGGATAGAACTGAACTTATTTTATTTTTATTAGTTAAACGGACAGAGCACTGAACCATCTCAACCATTTTCAAACTCAACACAGATAAAAATGAATACAATTCAAATGAAATCAAACATTGGTAAGAAATTGCATATGCACAAATGAATGAGGTCAAACATTAAAAAGATACATCAAATATACAACATACACAACATGTAATTAAAGCCTTTGAGTAATCATGCTACAGTTTCTCTCTACAGAATGTTGGGAGTATACAATGTAGTTGTGCATACCCTAAAACCTCAGGTCTATATTAAATAGATGAACGATTAAAATCTCGACTTACCTTTCATCGACCTGTATACCTCGAAACTCGACATCATCGAATGGCCAAATCATCAATTTCTAAGGGAAAGAAATCGATAGCCCAACCACACACACCACATTACAACAAACACTATGAAAGTGGAGGGCTTCGCCCCACACCCCTCCCCAGTGTGGGAGGTTGTGTCCCAATAACTAAATATACTAACTCTGAGATCACACTACAGTTGGGAAAAGGGTGGATTTAAAAGAATGGCCAATCTATTTCTTTCCCTTAGAAAGAAATGGATGATTTGGCCATTCAGTGATGTGCAGCTTTAATGTATATGGGTCGATGAATTGGGGTCTGTATTAAAATAGTGAAACCTCACTTATGGGAATACCTAAACACCGACACATAAATAGCGAACTGAGAAAACACTGAACGTCCTGAAGCACAAAATTCAAAATATTGAATTGTCATAGTTGGGCCTTATCCAGTATAGCTCCCTAACGTAAATGTGCAATAGTTATGGATCTTAGGGTTAGGGTGCGGGTTAAGGTAAGTGCATACATAGTAATACATGCAACCTTTACTTTAGGGTTAGAAGTAGGGTTATGTTAAGTGTATGTATAGTAATATAGTTGTGTAGCTGAATGTATACATAAATTATACTTTTCCCGTAGTTGGGTGTTGCCTGTTTATAGTTAGATACATTTGTGTGTAGTCAATGTTTGATTAGGATATGGGATATATGGGTGAAGTGTAGATATGAGGAAGTGTGGATTATTTATTTTGTTTAGGTAGGTAGTATGTAGCGGGCGGTGGGTTTGGCCAACTATGGCAATCCGATATTTCGAATTTCACACTTCAGGACATTCGGGATTTTCACGGTTTGCTATTTATGTGTCACGTTTAGGTATTCGCGTAAGTGAGGTTTCTGTATTTTAATATAGACCCAATAAATTGTTAGTCGAGATTTTAATCGTCCATCTATTTAATATAGACCCAAACCCCACTATGCAAAAAAGTAGGTACATCAGAAAGGTAAATAAAGTACAAAAATTTGAAAAATTCCCTGTTTAGGGTATGTATTTAGTGAATGTGTAACAGATGGTGCTGAAGAGTTTGAAGAAGTAAGACAGTGGGAGCATTAGAATTAAAATGAAATGTAACTCACATGATTAAAGTATATTATCATATAGCTTGATTTTCTTTTAGTTAAACAAGTGTGTGTAGGTGTGTTCATGGAGTTATTCAGTCTGACATCCCTGGACCTGTGTGAGCAACTTAAATGAATAAATATGGCTGTGTGAACTCCTTCTGTACCTTTGTAAAGCATTCAGCACTGTCCACCATCCTAAGCTCCTCTACACACTGATACAACTGGGCACTTCTCATAGTTTAATAGCTACCTTAGTGATAGAAGCCAATGTGTTAAGTAGTCAAAGAGCTACTCTACTCTCCTACCCATTGAAATAGGTGTCCCACAGGGATCCATATTAGGACCCATACTGTTTAATATATTTATAAATTATCTGTCTACAAGCTCCAGAAATACAACCCTAATTCAATATGTAGAGGATTTTACTCTCATTAGCACTGCTCATACAATACGAGAATGACACTCAGTTACCCAGGAGTCTTCCTCATTAGTGGAGACATGGTTACAATAATTTCAGCTGTCACTTAATGCAAAAAGGCACATCTGCTTTTCTATACTTCCAAGTCGAGCTCAGATAACAAACCCACTTACATTATCACCTTCTCAAGCAAAACTATTATACAAGTTGTCCCCTATGTAAAACTAGAGATGTAACAAATTATACTTTGAAATTTTACATCCATTTCCAACAGAGCATTAAAAAGAAAACTTAATCTAACTGATTGTGCCTGAAAAAATCAATACATTTACCTATCTGCTACCTTTCCTCACTAGCCTATGGATCTCATAACTAGCAAAAATTGAACAAGCTTGCAGCTAACCTACCCAACGAAACCATTCACTGCACCACACTCAAACTACCTAATTGGAGTTAGCTTTCCCACCATCTTATTTAAAAAGAATAATAATATAATATCCTCCACCCAACAATATAAATGTGTATCTGGTAAAAGCCACAAAATGACCTTAGATCAAAAACTCAGTACCTGGCCTCCACCCATAAAGCTCATAACCCCTCTGAGGAATCCTTGTACTCTATTTACATCTCTAAATTGTGGAATAACCTTCTTCTGTCACTGAGACAGAGTCTACAATAAAAAGCTTTAACATTTCACAAAACTCATATTACAAAAATATCTGGCTTTGCCATTGTGCAACCTTCCTATTAACCTCTTGGTTTTATAGCAGAACTTCATATAAACTCTTACTGTTATTTAGAATTTATCAAATAGCTATTTAGCATCCCTGTCTTTACCTTTTCAATTTACTCCTACAGAAACATTTTGTAAAATTTACCATTATGTACAGATTATTTAATACCACTTAATGTTTCGGTGTCCTTC
Source organism: Protopterus annectens (assembly GCF_019279795.1). Lineage (NCBI taxonomy): Eukaryota > Metazoa > Chordata > Ceratodontiformes > Protopteridae > Protopterus > Protopterus annectens. The sequence continues at coordinate 1,802,444,172 of NC_056741.1, read as the reverse complement.
CATGACTATTTACTGCTACTATGAATTTAATTTATTTAGTATACTACTGCCATGACTTTTTTATTTATTTTTTGGCAAACTTGTCTCTATCATGTTCATAATTTTATTCAAAGCCTCTGAACAGCATCACATAACAAACTCTTGCAATAAAAGATATGTCTTGGCCTTTCAGAAGCTAGCATCTAATAGTTTGACAGCTACTCATCCAACCAATGCCAATCCATATGATGTCATCACTCACTCTATCCATGGTTGCCCATCACCACAAGAGTTACACAATGTTATATTCTTGGCCTTATCTTATTCAATATTTTCATTAACAATAGTCATATATCTTCCCAAGATGCAGACAACTCTACCCTTGTATGCTCTTCTAATAATCTAATTTACCACCAACAAATCACAAAAGATGCTTTCAATTCAACAGAAAAATGTCTTAGTAATACACAACTTTCACTTGATCTGAAAAAATACTCCTTTGTACCTCAAGTCACGCATCCAGAAACAAATTCAAAATTAACTCCCTGAATAAAAATTAAATAGAAATAATCTTACATACCAATTATTAGTCATGATCAAAGATGACAACCTAAAATTCAATCTACACATTCATATCAGCATTAAAAAGCATAAATCAAACAAATTCCACACTAATTCCATAAACAAGTTCTAGCTACTGCCTACCTATTATCTTCTATATGATGCACTGATCCTCACAAATCTATAGCCTTCAATAATGAAGAAATTAGAACACTACTATAGTAAAACAGCAAAATTTGCATCTAACAAAGCATATGGAACCCATCACAGGCTTCACAGCCAAAATACTAAACTGGCTTGAAAACTACACAGCCTCCTGATATCATGATATCACCTCCTCGTAGCTCGTAATGTAACATAATAAATAAACCTTCATCTTGCCCAGCAGACAGCACTACCATCCACAGATATCATCCTAAAAGACCTCTTTGGCCTGATAATAAAAAAACTCCTCTTTATCAGCAAAACTCAGAAATGTCCTGTACTCTAATTCTGTATCTAAGTCTGGAACTCACTCCCTTGTACACATAAGTTGAGGTTCAACCTTCAGAACTTCAAACTGGTGCTAAGACAATTTCTTGCTAACTTGTAGTTGTGTTCTTGTACTACTCCTGATTTAAAACCATACTGTACTTTACACCCTCTGTCTTGTCTTACAGAAAATACCACTCACATTTATCTGCACTTCTCCATGATATAGATCCTAAGGTCACTCTCTTTTTGGGCCTGACCCTGTCTGCTTTGGTAAATTATCACAATTTTATACCTTTCCTTACTTTAACACTCTCAAATTATTTCAGCCTACTCATTTAAAAAACACATCTGAAGTTGTTTTCATTTGATCTTCAACCTGAGGGACTTGGATCTGGCATGGATCTGACTCAGCCACATACTACAGCATCGGATTCAAACTCCATGCTCCTCCCCTACCCATAATGCCCCTGTCTCCTGCCCCTGAGATCTCAGTTGCTGCTTGTTTGAATAGCAGCATGGTTCCAAGCTCTGGGTGTAGTAAGTGGTTATTTTCTTGAGTTTCTATCCTTTTCATTACCTTTTCTACCCTACCCTATCACTGTGTGCTCAGGCGTCAATTAAAAAAAAAAAAACTCTCCCTCTCTCTCTCTCTCTATCTTTTCTTCTCTTGTGTGTGTGAGTGAGTGGTTGTGTGTTTTTTCCTGATTGCCATGGCTGATATCCCCAAGCTGGGTTTCAGGAAGTGTGCAGAGTGTGACCATAAGTTTTCCCTGTCTGATGGTCATACTCTTCTGTGTCTGGTCTGTTTGGGTGTTCATCACCTAGACATCTCCTGCTCTATCTGCACGGGCTTCAACCCCCACACATTGATCGACAGGAGGAATAAACTCATTCTTAAGGGCCTCCTTCCACCTCCCTCAAAGGCCTCTACTTCTTCCACTCCAGCTTCTGGGACTCAACCTCCCACTAAGAAGTCCAGAAACAGGGAGAAGGCAATCCGAGGAGTGGGATTTTCTGAGGAAGCAGTCCCCAGACCAGTCTTCCTTGGTCGAACCCCCGGCCAAGTCTTGCCCGGATCTTAGCCAGAGCTCTCCTTGGCTTCAGTCTCCTCATTTTTCACCGGAGCCAGAGACCTCTCAGGTTCATTCACCCCTCTCTGCCTCCCCTCAGTGCCACTCCAGCCCCAGGTCAGTGGCGTCCTCCATCCAGTCCACTCGGAGCCTGTCTGAAGCGAGGTGGACAGGATAATGTGATAGTTCATTTGAGCCCAGAGAGCCCAGATTCATTTGGGAGTCTTGCCTGCTCTTTCCCCCTCTGGGGCTGGGAGCATGCAGTCCATGTTTCTCCCCATTACTCCTTCTCCAATCCAACCCCCAGGTTTCCTGGTGTTGAGGGGTCGGTGCCAGTGGGTCTTTGTACCTTGATGCCAACCATTGCCCTGAGTGGTTTGGCTTTGACATTTTCGGAACCGACCGACTCTTGGAGCCATAGCCCTGGTGTCGGATCTGAGGGGATGGCATCTACTTCACGGATTTAGGTGTCGTCCCTTCCACTCAAAGTCTCAGCACCGAGGCTCAGCTGCAGCTCCCCCCTCAATGCAGGGGGCTGCGGATCCAACTTCAGCTGTTTCAGCTTCAGGGATCTGCTCACCTGCTGCCTTCAAGGTGATGGAGAGGGTCCTCTTGGCTCTTTCGAGACCTTTGACACTATCATCCTTGGAGCACATCCTGGCTCTCTCTTTTCCTGGGCCAGAGTCTGCTATCCTGCCTCCTCAGGGACAGCCTATTGCCATTTTACAACAGGAGATTTCCCCACGGGAACTCTCAGAGGCTTCTAAATCCTCCCCAGAATTCTGCCAGAATTCCGCTACCCAGGAGCCCCCTCAGAAGCTTATGTGTAAGAGGAGGCACACTGGAGCCCCTCACAAATGATACCAACTTGGAGGAAGGAGAGGGTTCCCCTCGATCACCCCCAGAGGATGTCTTCTTTGGAGACATCATGGAGATCCTTTGGTAACATGGTGGCTGATCTACCCAGAAGCCCAACCTGGCATCAGTATTCCTGGAGGTGTTTGCCACAGGACGCTCTACCTCCTGGGTGTCCCCTCCCACAGATCCTCTAGTGTATCTAATCTCATCTAGGGCATGGAAGGAACCAGATACTGTTGAGCCTATCCCCAGGAGCCCAGATAAGGTACTCAGTGCTCCTTCAGGTACAGTCCAAAGGGTCCCCGGTTGATGCCATGGTGGTTGCGGCAGCCACCAAAAAACAGCTCACACAGGAAAGCTCTTTGGTCCATCCTCCAGACAGGGAGTCTTGGGCAATGGTTCATTTTGGGAAGCAGACCTATGCATCAGCCACCTTTGCCTTACATGCACTGAATTATTTGGCACATGTAATCAGGCTGCAGAGGGACCTGGTCAAAGAAGTCATTGAGTCAGCCCCTGGGTCCATGTAGGCAGAGGAGAAGATGTTTTTTTCCTGTAGCATGGCCAACTTCACTTCCATTTCTAATACATCCATGAGGCTCCTATCACATGCTACTGAGGGTGCCTCTAGGACTCCGGGTGCAGACATGGCCATTAGGCAGCATGCCTGGCTCCAGCTTTGTGCTTTGTTGGAGCCCTTCAAGGTGTTTTTAAACAAACGCCACCTATGATGGTTCCACCTTGTTTGGAAAAACTGTTTGTGATACTTTAGTCCAAAGTGAGAAGGAAGGGAAGACTTTTTCTGCTATTAGGATCCACTTCTCCAGCCCACAATTATCCTTCTCTAGGAATCAAGATGGGGTTAAGAAGATGTGGTTTCAGAAGTTCAAGGTACTTCCCAAGATGCTCAGGATTCACCTTCTTCTAGAGGCAGAGGAGATATGATAGATGCCGCCCTTGTGGCGGGGGGGGGGGTCTGAAGAACCAAGCATTTTGGGATTCCTTTCCAGCCAGACCCTTTCGGCAACTCTGAGGGGCTGCCTGACTGCATATCTCTGGAGGCATTTGGGAAAGACTATCTTTACACCCAATGGCCTGGGAGTCAATTACAAATGATCATTGGGTTTTGCAGATCATATTCAGAGGTTACTCGATTCCCTTTCTCCATCCCCCCATTCCCCCCCAAACACCTCACAGACTGCCACCTGGTCATCAGGAGAAGGCACCCGCAGACGTTACCAGGCTGCATGCAAAATGAGTCATCCAGCCCACCCCCCTGAGACTAGTCCAGATCAGGCATTTATTCTTATTCTTTTTAGTGCCAAAGAAAATGGAGAACTTGAGACCCATTCAGGATCTTTCAACCCTGAACCTGTCGGTTGCTAAGACAAAATTCAGGATGATCACCCTTCAACCCATTCTGCCCTTCCTGCAGATAAACAACTGGATGGTGGACCTCCAGGACACGTACTACCATATGAAGATGAACAGGCACTTCTGGCTGGGAGCCAATCACTTTTAGTTCAGAGCACTCTCCTTTGGGCTCACCACTGCCCCCGGGTATTCACCAAAGGGATGGAGGTAGTGGCAGCTCACCTGCAGCGGCAGGGGTTTCAGGTCTTTCCCTGCCTGGATGATTGGCTCTTCTCCACTCCCTCCAGGCATTGACTGATTCAAGCCAGGGATCATCTCCTTCAGATTGCTCAGTACCTGGGCATAACCATAAACCTCAACAAGTCTCAGCTGGCACCAATGCAGGTAATGGATTTCATAGGTGCTTGGTTGGACACTACCCAGGGCAAGGTGTTTCTACCCCCAGACAGACTGTTATCACTCTGTCATCATATGCTTTACATTCTCCTAGCCAACCTCCTCCTGGCGGGCTCAGTTCTTTGGGCGTTGGGGTCCATGACAGCCATGAATCACTCTCGTTCCAACAGCACATCTTCATATGAGGGTTCTACAATGCACCATAGCTGTTCAATGGTCTTTACTAGACCTTCCCTTGTCACATCCTGTTCGACTATCCTGCATATGCAAGGACTCCCTTCTTTGGTTGCTCTAATCCCCGGACCTCTCTCAGGGTCACCCGTTTGTTCTTCCCTCCCCCTCAATCATGGTGACCACGTACACCTCCCTGCTTGGGTGGGGGGCATTGCATGGGAAGGATGGTCCAAGGCACGTGGTCCTCTGTGGAGAAAATCTGTATATCAATGTTCTGGAGATGAGGGCTGTGCTTTTGGCATTGCAAGCTCTCCATGCTTTTCTTCCTCCAGGAATTATTGTCATATAGATGGACAACATGTCAGTAGTGTGGTATATCAACAAACAGGGGGGACCAGATCTTATTCCCTTTGTCATGAAGCCATGAGATTGTGGAAGTTGGTGATCTCCACTGGCCATTTTCTGGTGGCAATGCACACTCTAGGGAGGTCCAACATATTGGTGTACAGGCTCAAAAGGTCTGTTCTGGTGCCTTATGAGTGATCTCTGAATCCTTCAGTTGTGGAAAAGATCTTTCCAAAGTGGGACTAGCCTTGCTGCAATCTCTTCACCTCTCCTTCCAATGCAAAGTGCAGTGAGTATTTCACTCTGAATCACCCTCTGGGAAGCCCCCCAGAGACGCTTTAGTTCATGCTTGGCCCTCCGGTCTACTGTATGCTTATCCTCCACTCCCTCTAACTCCCAAGTTCATTCAGAAAGCTCAACAGCTTGGGAGCTGAGTAATCCTCATTGCCTCTTTCTGGCCTCGCCAAGATTGGTTCTCCACTCTGTGGTCTCATGTAGTGTGTCCTCCTTGGACTCTAGATCTGGTTCCAGATCTGATTACGCATCCCTCAGGGATTCCTCACCCAGACTTAGTCAACCTGAAAGTCATGGCTTGGCTGCTCCAATTCCCATGATAGTTAGGACTCCTGGGCTGTCTTGACCTGTTAAGAAGATCTTGGTAGTGCCTCACAAATCTTCTGTCAGGAAGGTTTATTCGAGTAAATGGAAGAGTTTCTCAATTTGGGCCTCTCAGCATGACCTGGTCTCTATGGAATATATCATCATCATTGCAGGAATACTAAGTTATTGACCTAAGGGGTCTTTTTAAGCCTAACCACACTTCTCAATAAAATTTGAAAGGAATTGATACCCAAGGGGATTTGGGGGGGTACATATACTTGGGCATGTGTGGCAGAGCATTTACAATCTTCCTCTCTCTCCAAGAAGAGACATAGGTGCCAGACCAGGGGTATATGTATGGATCTCTTTTTGATGATTCAAGTTTTGTTTGAATAACTGCAGGAATAAACTTTGCTTCACACGGAAGGGAAACCTGTTCCAGAGAGGAGGAACCTCTGGGACACATGCCTGTTTTTCCAGCATACCCTATGTATGCTGCAGGCAAGGTTTAGGCCCCTAAATCAGGTGTTTCTGATACTACTTATTTTATGGATGTGCAGCAGGTCTATTAGGGATGAATTGGAGGATGCTTTGTGGACCAGGTATTGGTCATCTCTCAGCAGCCTATAGGAAACTGGCTATAAGAATAAGGCTTTGAGGAAGTCTGCAGAGGACTTGTTTTCAACACCATGTATTCTTTTTGTAAGGCATCTCTGTGGACGCTCCAGTTTTTGCGTATTCCTAGCCAGGTACATACCGAAGAAGCATTGTATTTTAATGACTGGTCTTATTAGAGCAGAATACAACAAAATGTTGACTTTTGGAACTAGGTGCCCTACCCTTGCTTATATGTTGTGCAACATAGCATGATTTCCTTACTACAGATGACACATGATAGTCAAATGCAAATCACTGTCTACATGTGTTCCTGAATCCCCGAATACAGATTCTGCTCTTAGAGCTGTATTGTCACTGTAGTGGTATGCCAAAGTGGCTGCCTTTCTGAGATATTATGATGCACTTTTTTGCATTGAGTATTAGACCATGACTCTAGCACCAGTTATTAGTCTGTGTCAAGCCTTCTTGGAGAATATGTGTGTCTTGGGGGGGATTAATTTGCAATCACCTGTGAACTTTGTCAACCAAAGGCCTTTGATGTTAACCTAGACCTCAGAAAAGAAGATGTTAAACAGGAGTGGCCATAGCACTGAGTCCTGTGGGATTGCCGACTAGTAACCTGCCTTTTTGTGAAGGTAGACTCCCCTATTCTAACTTTTTGCGTCCTGTCTGTAAGACATCCAATGGGAGATGTAGAGGTTTATACATAGTTTTGTGAGCTTGTTTGTAATGTCCAAGGGGGGTGTTTTGTCACCTATCTTGACCAGGTTGAAGTAAACAGTATGCACCATTTTGCCCTTGTCCATTACTTTGAGGACCTTCTCAAAGACATTCACTAGACTGAGTAGGCAAAACCTGCGCTTGACAAACGTCAACTGGTTTGGGTCTGATCTTTGTAGATTACTGATGTTGTCTTATAAGATACCCATGATTAGTCTCTCAATAACTTTGTATATCAGGCTGGTCAGGCTTATGGGATGATAATTCCTTGGGTCTGCTGATGGACCACCTTTGTGCAGCAGGATAACTATTGCAGTCCATCATTCATTTGGCACAAAGTCTGGTTGAAAGTTGTGGATAAAAGTGATTCCAGTTTTCACAACAGTTGCGACAGAAAAGGCAGTAAAAGTTTACTATCTACAGCAAGGAAGAAGAGGATGCCATACCTGTTATAGACAGTGTTCTTGTGCTTTGTTTCCCAGCTGGAGTAACACTGCTGTAACGTTGTTCATTACTGCAATACTCAAAGCAGTGCCAAGACTGCTATAACTGTCAGGTAAATTTTACTCTGTTGACAAGTGATATTTATATCAGTTCCATCTCCCATATTTACAAGTACCATTTAGTTTCTGGGACACAAGACCATAAATTCTCCCTTCATTAAAATTTTCCAAATCCTGCCCCCTTTCATGATGAAAATATGGACTTTTTCCATTTAACAGTTTTAACACTGGATTAACTTGTATGTTTTTCCAAATATTTTATTTATATATATATATATATATATATATATAAATATATATATATATATATATATATATATATATATATATATATATATGGGTCTACTTTTTAATTTCAAAATACCAAAATCATGACTTTCAAAATACCGATCCCAGAAAGTCGAGATTTTGGAATCTCAAAATTAAAAAGTGAAGAAATAAAAAAAAAAAACAGCTAAAATAATGTTTTTGCAGGGGGGCAAACCCACCCTGCACCCTCCAGAACCCCTACTTAAATATACCAACTCCGAGATCACGCTACAGTGAAGAGAACTGTAATGCTCCTGTTCCACTTACCGTTCTCTTCACTGTAGTGCAATCTTGAAGTTGGTATATTAAAGTAGGGGGGTGTGTGGGGGTGCAGAGGGGCTTGCCCCCCTGCAAAAACATTATTTTAGATTTTTTTTTCTTTTTTTAGTTCACTTTTCACTTTCGAGATACCACAATCTCTATGTTTTGAGTTCAGTTTCTCAAAACTCGAAATTTGGGGTATTTCGAAATTAAAAAATGGATATATATATATATATATATATATACATATATATATATATATATATATATATATATATATATATATATATATATATATATATATATATATATATATATATATATATATATATATATATATATATATTTTTTTTTTTTAATTTGGCTGGTGTCCACACTAAATTCTACCCCCAGTCTAATGTCTGCATCAGCCTCTTTATCAGTGGCTGTTGTTCCAAACAAAAATGTTTAAAAGTTTAAGTTCTTCCATTCTTCTATCCTTCAGGCTAACAGTTACACATCCAACATATTCAGGTGTGTAACCACTGCTTAGAAACATATGAGACAACACATCCATTTGGCTATTGAACTCATGTTCTCGAGCAGTCAGTCTAGCCACTCTTCTACCTTTACGTGTTTTAACTTTAAGTTTCATTTGCTTGGGGTATCCACGTTTAGCATGTACCAGCTATCACCACAGCATGTCTTTCAAAATCTTGTACCATAAATGTTGGTACTAAAATCTTTACAGAATCTCCAAACTTGAATATAGTCATAGAATGAGTGCATTTGAAACTCACAAAATCAGTACTGGTGTTAGGTGTTTTAACAAATTATGTTCACATCTTCTTTTGTCCCTTCCATAAACAAAATGAAAATACATAATTAATTTAGCTCTAAAATTTGATTCAAGCACAGTAACCTCTTACCATTGAGCTATAAATAAAATGGCAAAAGTGGTGGCTGTTATAACTGCCATAACTATGTCTGTAACCTGTTGTTAAAACTTTCCATAAAATTAAAATGTATTACATTACTGAACTTCCACAACAACTACATTCTGTGGAAACACAGTAAATTAAGATCTAACATTTAGTGAAAAAACCTTAATTCATTGTCAAAAGGAATATTTTTCATTTTTTTCAGTACGATCACAAAAGTCCTTAATTTATGATGGAATCAGTCCTAATGTAGGTTTCAAAAAATTCTAAAAATACTATAGCCAGTAATGCAGTTTGCAGCATTGTCAATGCACATCAGGAAGCACCCCAGCTCAATTATTCCTTCTGTGTAGAGTCTGCATAACCCCTGTATTTATGTGGGTTTTCTCTGGTTTCCCACCACATTCCAAAGACATGCAATAGGTGGACTGGACACAATAAATTTGGCTGTAGGGGGTTGTGTGTGTCTCTAGTATGAAAGAACAACTGTGGCAGGGCTAGCCACCTGCTGATGTAAACTTTGACTCTAGATGATGGTCACTGTTGATGTGACACCCCAATCCCATGTGCAAAAATGGGAAAAAGGGGATTATGGAAGGATGGATCTATATTCAGTGGTTCTTTTATAATTCCTAACAATAATAGGCCTAAAAGAGGGACTTTCTACAATGATGTGTATTTTTGGGATATCAAACCTTGCAGGGAAAACAAGATGTTAATTTTACAAAAAGCAAATCATTCTTTACTAATAAATCAATTTCCTTATAGTTCTTTAATATGTCACCTTCTTCAACCTTCAAAAACAATGGATCTTTTTCTGATAACCATTCCATCTGATGTTGTTAATCTTCACCTAATCCTTGATGGCGGGTTCAATCCCGAACCCTTGGAACTGACTCAGATGTTATTTTCCAGCTCGTGCTCTCCAAACTCTTGAGCCCGGCTCTACCCATAATGCACCTTACAGAGATCACCTCAGATCTCATTTGACGAGTTGTAGACCAGATATGCCTTCATTATCTCTCGAGGGTTGGCGAATATTTGTAAGTTATAAAACTTATTTTTATATATCTTTTATCTATAAAATCTCTAGTAGTTAATTCTATCTACCTTACCTAAGCTACACGCTCCTCTTCTAACCCTTTTTTCTCTTACCATGAGGTATATTTCTTACTTACCATTGTTGGGAACTTTCTCTCTCTCTTTACCCGTAGGGTATTCTCATTACCTTTGTTGGTATTTTTCTTTTTTCCTTGCCTTTCAAAAAAAAAAGTCTCCCTCTAATTATCTCTAGCCTTCTTAGTTCAAATATGTCTGACAAGAAACAATCTCCAATGAAATCTAAGGGCGCTTCAGGTTTGAAGAGATGTACCAAGTGTGAGGGGAAAATGCCTAACTCAGATAGGCATACCCTGTGTGTATATTGTTTAGGCAAAATACATTTGCAAGAAAACTGTGCTATTTGTCATGGATTTTCCTCCCATACCTTATTGGAAAGAAAGAACAAGCTTTTGTTGAAAGGCCTGTTAAAATCTCCTTTCGACGAGACCATTTCTGGATCTAAAGAGAAAACTGGGGAAGTGGGAACTTCTTCCCACAGTTCAAAAAAGAGACATTTTTTCAGTTTCAAGTTCTTCAGAACCGATGAGAAAATTTTCTAAAATTTCTTCAGCTCTGAAAATTTCTTTGGCACTGGGAGAATTGTCGGTGTCTAGTAAGACACCTTTGGAATACTCTGATGCCTTGGCCTCGGCTCCGACTGAGTCGTCAGTACCTAGGACTTCAGAGTTACCTATTGCACCAAGGATGTCGTACTCTCCTTCTGTTGACCCCTTTAAGGACACCCCTTTCGTGGAAGTCAGATGGTCCAGATCTCCTTACATGCTATCGGTGAGGTCTACTAAAAGTTTATCGGAGCAGGACATTATGAGGTTAGTGGACCAAATCCTAGTGGCAAGAGGATTAACTTCAGTTCCAAGCCAAGCCGGCATCGAAACTGCTTGTACCATGACACCTACATACACTCCTCCACCAACCCTAGCTGAGCCCTTGGATTCCTTGGTTCTGACAGCCCCGGCTCCAACTGAGTCAGTTCTAACAGCCTTCCCATCTTCGGTTCTGACTACATCCTTGAGTTTTTCTGGATTTTCTGCACTGGTGGACTCCTGGGGTTGGGACTCAATGATCCATTCTGGGATGCATATTTTTTTGGTTCCATCTGAGACATCCATGCCTCTCGGAGCTTTGGCCCTTGTAGTTCAGACTCAGGCTCCAGGTGTGGAGGCAGTCTCCTCAGTGTGGGGTTTGACCCCGGTTTTGAAGCAGTCCTTTTTGGTTCCGGGCTCCCACTCCTCTACAGGGGGAGGCCTGCCATCTGTATAATGGAGAAGGCACTATTCCTTGGGAATTCCCAGTCATTGCCTTCCCTGTCGGGGAAAATATCTTCCCCTTCCTCTCGGCCAGAACTGCCATTGACCTCATTCCCCAGACAGAGGGTGCAAAAGCCCCAGGTAACACCCATCCTAGTGGTTACCTCTTCAGAAACTTCTTCAGAACTTCCTCCCGAAGAAGTCCATGTGAAGAAGAAGTGCAAGAGGAAGCACCTCAACTCCCCAGAGGAGTCCTACTCCAAGCATACTGACTTCGATGAAAGTGAAGGTTCCCCAAGATCACCCCCTGAAGATGTTTCCTTCAGGGACATCCTTCAAATACTGAAACAGAGGGGTGACTGGCCATCCTCACAATCTTCCACAGAGAAGTCAGTATACCAGGAGGCTTTTCATGCCCAACCCTCCACTTCTTGGATTTCTCTGTCCACTGATGAACTGGTGAAATTGATTAGCCAGTGGGCTTGGAGGATACCCAGTGCCATAGAGCCTATTCCCAAAAGGCCTGACCGTATTTTGTCTGCACCAAAGGAGGAACCACATTGGTCCAAAGGAATCCCTGTTGATGCTGTGGTGGTAGCAGCAGCCACCAAAAAAGAACTTGCAGAAGAGAGTCACACTATCCATCCTCCTAATAAGGAGTCCAGGACTGTGGATAGATTCAGAAAGTGTTTTTATGCTTCAACAACCTTTGCGCTAAGGTTGTTGAACTACATGGCACACTTTACCAGGTTGCAAAGAGACTTAATTACGGAACTTTCTAACACTCTGGCAGGAGCAGTAACTGCTGTGGTTCAGGATAAGGTCTCCTCCCAGCTTGTGACCCTCAAATCCATCTCCAATTTGTCCATGAGGCTCATAGCTCATGCAGCTGAAGAGACGTCCAGAGCAGCTGGTTCAGGCATAGCCATCAGACTGCATTCCTGGATGCGCTTATGTAACTTCATGGAGCCATTCAAAGCTTCATTCGTCAATGCACCCTTTGACAGATCTACCCTTTTTGGCCCAAAAGTTAAGGAAACTCTGACCAGAAGTGAGCAGGATGGTAAGACCCTATCTGCCATGGTCATATGTTTCTCTACTCCGCAGCGATCCTACTCAAGGAAACAGAGGAGTGGGAGAATATGATAGAAGAAAGCCAAAGGGCCTTTTATGACTCATGTGGTAAAAATTTCTCCCGGGGCAGAGGAGAAGCAATGTTAGGCACAGCCCTAGGGGCTGGAATGGACCACAAAATCAGGGGTCCAGGGAATCCTTCTCTGGTACTTCCTATCACATCCTTGAAGGGATGCCCGACTGTCTTCCTCTGGAGGAAGTTGGGGGTCAATTATCCCTGCACCTACAAGCCTGGCAAATAATAACTTTGGACAAATGGGTGCTTGGAATAATATTCAGAGGCTACGAAATCGGGTCTATATTAGATCATCGAAGTGTTAATACTTCAAATGGTCTAATATCGAACCGAAAACAGCGAACGCTGAAAATAGCGAAGCTGCAGATAACCAATTTTTTTCCTAGGGAAAGAATTTGGTTGTCTGTTTCTGTGGCTTCACTATTTTCAGCACTGTGGTGGAAAGTTACGGTTGGGTTCAGGTAAGTGTGCGATTGTGTAGACGTTAGGGTTAGGGTGGGGTATGTGAGTTAGGGTTAGGGTGCGGGTGAGGTGAGTGTGCGATAGTGATAGACTTTAGGGTTAGGGCAGGGTATGTGAGTTAGGGTTGGGGCGTGGGTGAGGTGAGTGTGCGATAGTGACAGACTTTAGGGTTAGAGCAGGGTATGTGAGTTAGGGTGCGGGTGAGGTGAGTGTGCGATAGTGATAAACTTTAGGGTTAGGGTGGGATATGTGAGTTAAGGTTAGGGTGCAGGTGAGGTGAGTGTGCGATAGTGAAGGACCTTAGGGTTAGGGTTTGGGTTAAGGATAGTGGATAGATAGTACTGTATGTACAGTTTAGTGTAGGGTTAGATGTAGGATTGTAAGTGTATGTGTGTGGATTGCTGTTTTTTTGGTGTGCTTGTGTTTTATGTGTGTGTGTTTCTCGGAAAAGTGAATTCTTTCCCAGGGAAACAATTCGCTGTTCTGAGCTTTCAATGTTTTTAGATTTCATGGTTAGAAGTTTGCGGTTGTTGTAGTCGATGATGTGCTGTTTTTTTTAATTGATATAGACCCTAAAAAATCCCCTTGTTCACGAACCCCAAACTTCAGAAAAAACTTCCAGATGTTCCACCCAATCAAAGGGAGGCAGCAGCTTTAGAAATCCAAAAGCTAAACAAAAGAGTCATCCAGAAAGTCCCACCAGACCAGTTAGGATTTGGGGTTTACTCAAGATTCTTTTTAGTGCCAAAAAAACAGGGGACTGGAGACCAGTTTTGGATCTCAGCCAGTTCAACAAATCAGTCCACCAAACTAAATTCCGGATGGTCTCGGTACAAACTATACTTATTTTCTAGGAAAAATGTGACTGGATGTGCTCGATAGACCTCAAGGATGCTTATTACTACATAAAGATGGAGAAAAGCTCCAGGAGGTTTCTATGCTTCCAATTAGAGGATAGTCACTACCAGTTCAGAGCACTAACCTTTGGACTCACCACAGTCCCCAGGGTGTTTACCAAATGCATGGCAGTAGTAGCAGCACATCTCAGACTGAAAGATGTTTGAGTATTCCAATATCTCAATGACTGGCTCCTCACTGCTACCACCAGGCATCACTTAGAAATAGCAAGAGACTATACTCTGTCTGTTTGCACATCCCTAGGCATTTTAATAAATCTCAAAAAAATCCTAGCTGCAACGTTCACACCATTTGGATTTCATAGGGGTGCAACTAAACACTGTTTCAGGGATTACTTCCCTTCTTCCAGAAAGACTACTGAATATCAGGGCTCTGGTGAGACAGATAATTCAAAATGACAGAGTCCCAGCAAGATTAATTCTTCAAACCATGGGTTCAATGACCGCCACAATCACTCAGGTTCCTCTAGCGAGATTGCACATGTGATTGCTACAGTGGTTACTAGTAGTGCAATGGTCTCTAATTCATCAACCAATGTCTTAGCAGATTTTAGTAACCAATCTCTGCAAACAAGACCTCAAATAGTGGCTTCATTCAGATCAGACTCTCCTGGGCCGGGCCTTCTCTCTACATCAACCCCAAGCTATAGTGACCACGGATGCTTCCCAGATATAGTGGGGGGGGGGCATTATCTGGGAAAGATAGTTCAAGGCACATGGCTCCAATTGGAGGCCAACTTGCACATCAGTGTTCTAGAGATGAGGGCAGTGCTATTGGCATTGCAAGCTTTCCAGGATTCCCTTCCTCTAGGAACAGTTGCAATTCAAACAGACAACATGTCAGTGGTCTGGTACATAAACAAACAAGGGGGAACCAAGTCATATCCACTATGTCGAGAGGCTCTCAGAGTGTGGAAATGGGTAATTTCTTCTGACTGCTTTCTCATAGCAACACACATTCCTGGAAGTTCCAAAGTGGTAGCGGAGAACTGAGCAGGACTATTCTCATACCTCACGAGTGGTCCCTGAATCCAGTAGTGGCGGACGAGATTTTCCGTCGATTGGGCCAACCTTGCTGCGACCTCTTCGCCTTTCCCCCAAACAAAAAATGCACAAGTTACTTTGCTCTAATTCCTCCACTCTTCTACACAGCTGGCCACCTAGTCTATTATATGCATTTCCCCCAATTCCATTAATCTCTCAGTTTCTAAAGAAAGGAAAAAGGATGAAAAATACCATAATCCTCATTGCCCCATTCTGACCTTGACAAGTCTGGTTCCCCTTCCTTTGGCCTCATCTGCTACAGAAACCATGGATTCTGGACCCAGTTCCAGACCTGCTTACTCACCTAGAAGGCATGGTTCAACCCAGCTTGCAGCACCTCA